>NC_139767.1:20859554-21057054 GCF_965231275.1 Zosterops lateralis
TTTTCCTGTGCTGAGAGAAGTGAGCTGCTATGTGTATTATATCTAAATAAAACTTGCATAATGATCCTCTTTAAAATCTTTAATTATATATGATAATCTGCAGCAAACAATGCTTGATACACTTGCAGCGCCAAAGCTCTTTAAAACAAACAACTGTGCCTCATAATAATGTTTTGTTAATATGGCAAGTGTAAACCTCTGGTGACATTGAGGCATGTATATTTGCATTGCTTCTTTCTGCTGTGAAAATGAAGCTATACTGTGGCATTTATGATCCAGTGGTTGCTGTTAGCCACAAGTCTGGCTTGGGCACTACTTTTGATGGAGTGTCCCCAGCGTGTGGAGAACAGTGTCTCCCGCAATTGCAAAATATGAGAGAGTGGAGTCCTGGGAGAGTCCATCCCCACCTGGCACAGCTTGCCTGGTCCATGGGAAAGTGACGCAGGAGACCAAGGGCCCTGTTAGCTTCCTCTTGAGTCCTTCAGAGAGGAGAGGAGGCACTGACTGAACCCCAGATCTCTTAAACTTTGCTCAGTGCTTACTTGGGGACATCACATGGATTGTACAGGGTTGCATGTGTTGGAGGGAAGGTGCTGAGGGGTATAAGGATCTGGGCAGCTGCTCTTTGTAGGACAGAGGATATCTCTTCTCTGACCCCACTCTGCTCACTGGAGGGGGACCAGATGCTGCCCTCGGGCTTGTTCTGCCAGAGGGGATCTGCACTCCCCTCTGCTCTGCCAGTGCTGCCAGAGCAAGAAAATGTGCTAGATCTGGGACTTGCAGTCCGGTCAAGGTGGATGGAGAGCTTTTATTGACTGTAATGGAAGGCACTCTCATGTTAATGACTGGGAAACATGGAAAAAAAGTTAAAAATTAAAGTTTCAACTAGATGTATTTATACCAAAAGCATATGGCTATAAAGAAAATTCTTTTTAAAATTATGTACATCTGGTGGGTTTGCTCCACTTGCAGATATAAGAAACTAATGGGAAGTTAATAGCCTAAATAAGGGTAAAAAGCATAAAATCATTGCTATTTTCAGCCTCATGCTCTCCTGGGGCCATTTTAAATACCCGTAGCAGACCTACGTCTCATATGGAATTATCTATACTGTTCTATAAACAGAACTCATTTCACCTCAGTCTGGCTACTAAAGAAATTTCCTAATGTCACCAAAAATCTCTTTGCTTTTACTTTTTAAGTCAAAGTGGTTTGCTGTATTAACCAAAATCACTTATAAATGAGCAACAATGTTTCAGTTAATACTTTTAGGTTTACAAAAGGAATTAATCTTCAAACCAAGAAATATCCAATAATAAAATGATAATATTTTTTCTTACTCATAAATTTAGTCAAAGTAAACAGAATTTGTACTTTAGTATATAGTTGCAAATTTAGACTCCTTTTCCAAGAAATCACACATCTATGTTTGTTTTAAATAATTTAAATTTGCCAAACTTAGAATCAGAACTTTTGTTCCTCTGTTTTGTTACACCTTCCTCTAAATTTTAGTTATTGAGAGTATATTGACTACTCCTCCACAAAACTAACAGTAATCAATGAATCAATAGAATAAGAGGAAATGGACCTTGTTTCTAAATGCTAAGCTAAATAATGTGATATTTATTATTTTTTTATTATTTGTAGAGAAAAGGGGGGTTTTATATTGAATAAAGCACTTAACACTTTGGTTCTTATAATTAAACAGTCAACACTGTGTTATACTTGGAGATTGACATACTTGTGCCTGCAAACAGAACAGATTAATGTAATGTTTTGCTACCTTTGACCTTGTATCCTTGAGTCTCTTGATTCTGTGTCACCAAACATAGTACTGTAATAGAGTTGAGCTCTAGCTAATAGCTTGTGCTATTCTGACTGTCATGCTCCATCATTGTAACTTACTGCATGAGGTCCCCAAAGTAGTCTCAAACACAGAGAGACACAAAGTCACATCAACAAAACCTAAAAGTAAGCAGAAAAGACCTTAAAATGGAAATTCTTCATTCAGTTCATGCAAGACCAATCTGGCTGTGACTGCTGGTTATTGTGAAAACTCCAGCAAAGCAACATTTAAACGAATTGTTGCTAAAATTCAGCTGGCAAAAGTCATTCAGAAAATATAGCTGAACTCCTAATTTTGCTCATTGGGTTCCTATGATTTCAGAATTGTGAGGTCAAAATGCCATTTCTTTGCTCTAATATGTAGTCTTTAAATACTTCCTGCAATGACTAGCAAAGTACTTTTAAATGAGATATTTTCCATTACCTGGTGCCTTTCCTCCTAAGGGTATGCAGGGAGAAAGCCTCATAGGGTGATAGAAGTTTCCTTGGGCCCAGTGTGGATCTTGAGTCTCCTATATTACAGATAGGGTCATGGGTGCCAAACACAGGAACTCCTGGAAGGAAGTCCAGCATGATGAGAAAGCAGTTTTCCAAACTAGGAAGAGGGAAATACCAAAGATTTGCAGAAAAATCTGGCTGGAAAGGAGCCTTCACTCCTGGGTGAGGTGGCTCAGTGATACTTTCAAAGCCACTTTGCTCACTGTGAAACAAAATGTACCGAAAGGCTCCAGGGTTGCTCCCAGTGCTTTCTGCTGAATCTGGCCTCCTTTGTATGAAATAGCCCTGATTAAGGTGAAGTGTTTGAGAGAAAATGTGGCTGATTCCATGCTCCCTTTGTGATGGCAGTCATTGGAAAAGGACTTGAATGTAAAGGTTTCTAGTGAATACTTACCATACATAAACCAAAATATATAGATGAACACTTATTTTGTGATTTTTTTGTTACCTTGGGTTTGAAACATGAGTATTTTAATAATGTTTATATAATGGTCATATGTACTGTAAGCTCTTGGATTCTGAGAAGAACAGAGATGCAGTTGGTATTTGGCAGAGGCAGGCAAGGAGGCATGAAATTTTCTCCCCGTCAACTTACTCCCGAGTGCCTAAATTATATTCTCTGTAAAACAGAATTGAGTCTAAGTAGTGATTTAATATTATGTGAAAATCGGAATGTCTCACATTAAAAAAACCTTAAAAAGGGAGGCTCCTGTTACTGAATCACTTTCTAAGTTGAATGAGTTTTCAGTAACATTGGTATTTGTGTACCACTGTCTTACTTGTCATACAGGAGGGGAATATATGACTTTGCTTTTATGACAAGTGCTTTTAAGACAAACTTCCTCTTTTAATAGCCTGGGACCAGCTTTCTGAATTTCCAGTTGTGATTGAATTCTCCAAAGCTATTGTTGCTGAAAACAAAACAAAAAAAAATATTAGCCTTCTCAGTGACCATACACTGTGCTGTGCAGCCACATATAGCACAAAAGAACAGATAACTATTTCAGAGTGAAAGGAAAAGCAAAAATATTTGAAACTCAGTGGCATCTTCAATTAATTTGAAGATTATGAACTTTCATCACAAAACTTATCTTGAAGCAGAGACCTCATTTTGTTTGTGGCCTCTTTTTGCTTGCAAGATTTCCTTCCTTATACTTGAAACATTTTCATAAAACTAGATGTGAATGGTGGTGCTATGGGACCGTATTCCCTGTTTCCTGCTTCCTTTCCATGTTATGGGCATGGTTCCCTGCATGTTAAACTTCACAGGGGCTGGCTGACTTTGCTGCACCAGCATACCTGCAGACATGGCCAGAAGAGCCTTTTTCTTGTCTTGTATTTGGGTATTTATGCCTATACCATGGGTTGTGTTGTCATATCTGAAGTGGTTTTGATTCCATGTGGGAGGGCAGATCTGTACTACTAAGATGCATATGTTAAGTGTAACTCAAAGAACACATCCAGCTGCGTGCACTGTCACTGATGTCTGTGCCCCAGCCTGTCCCCACAGGTAGTCATGCCTGTGTTGAGATTGTGCACACTGAATAAAGGTAATCTCCCAAATGTAGCTTGTCCAGAATCAGAAAGTATTGAACTCTGAAAAGACCTATCTTCTGAAGTGATTGACAGTTTACCCCAACACCACAAATCCCATCTCTACAATGTGAAGGAGGAGCTAAGCTCAACAGAGTAAGCAGAAACCATCTGACCATCTTTTGCCAGGAAAATAAGTTCAAAAGCCTAGTGGGTCACAGTGAACTTCCTTTTAGGGGCCTCAAAATATGCAGAAAGCATCAGTGATCATATATGTCTTCCCAATATATTTAGAATAGATTCAATGCTGGCAAAGACCAGAAATCCCCACTCAGTGCGATTCCCTGAATATAATTTCACCTACTTCATGCTTTTACAAATACTAAGAAGTGTAGCATCTAAGGCATATAAGTGTTTATATATATATTCAAACATATTTCTATGGAATCTTATCTATGTGCTTATAGTAGATATATAAAAATAATTTCTCAGTTTATATCCTCCTTCTGTCTTATATTCTTATTATCTTGTTTTAATGTTAAATCAGTAGCTAAGGAGGTTAAATAGCACCAATACAATAAAAGCTTATAAGAACAAGTTCAATAGTTACTTCCATGTCTGACTTTAAAATTATCTTTTTGTCTGTATACTAAACAGATGAATACTTGCATATTGAAATAGATTTTTTTCTTCCATCTATTACCAACCTGTTAGGATTCTGACTTCTCATCTTCTTTTCCATGTACAGCTAGAATGATAATACAATTATTTTAAATTTTGGAATTTTTTAGCTTTTTAGCTGAACTGAATTTGTGAACTATACTGGTGAACCAGTAGTTTGCCTATGTTCTGTTCTCATGCTATTTCTCAGAAGGATATATATAAATATATATATATATATTTTTTTTTTTTTGGATATTAAAAGCTATAGCCATGATGTTTATTTTCAATGGTATCAAACTGGACAATAAAATAGAAGCATATCCTGGACCTTTATGTTTAAATGTAATTCCAAATAATTAAATCATGATTATTAGATAACAATTTATTTAGTCTTAATTTAGTTTCCTGATTATTTGTTTCACTTAAAAAATGAATGATTTAATTAGTTTAAAAAACCCTTCAATTTACATTTAATTGGATATTTATTTGCTAAGCTGAAGTTTTAGTTTTAGGATTGCAAAAAATGTGTTGCTATGCTATGTGAACAAAATGGCTAGGATCTTCCATAGTAATCTCTCTCCAAGTGAACGACAGCCATTTCCATTCTCATCTGTGAATGGCAGTGAAATTTTTGTGGTCTTACAAACTTTGGAAGTATTTATTTTCAGTAAATTGTGTGGAGCTTATTCAAAGGATTAAAAGCCCCTGTGTCTCACTAGCATTGTGTAGATAGATGCCAGACTATTTCTAAACAGTTACTGTCAACGAAGAGGATAAACTCTCAGCTAAAGAAAGGGGATTGCATCATCTCTCAGAAAAAAAAAAAATGCTCCATTTCTCCTGGCTCCATAGTCTATGTTCAATCAACGCACAGTTAATGGAAGCCCTCCAGTGCTAAGCAATAAACAAACACAGTTTGGCAAATAGTCCAAAATCAAATCTAGTGTATAAGGTGGACAATACATAGTTAGTTCCATTACAGAACTCTCCCCTGGGACCTGGAGCAGCTTCTGAGCCCGTCTCATTACACACCAGCACCATCTGTAGCCAGTCTGAACCTTATTTGGGAATATATAAAGTACACTGAAAAAATAGAGTAGGTATCAAGAGCCAGAGAATTCTATTTCAAGTTTAAATTTTGCTTGTGAAAGATCATTTGGTTTTAGACTCAGCAAACAGTAGGCCCTCATCACTCACAATGAGCTGTGCATGTAGCAGGGATTACTTCAGATCAGAGAGATTGAAGGTAATTGCTACTTTCCACAGGGAGATATCTAGTACTACTGTGGTTTGAGAGATACAGTAAAGCACCATAAACTGAAACACATTGTCCTGAAGCAAACTAGAGCCACCTCTCATTGTTTCTCCTCTGCTGGCTTCATTTCGAAAAAGTGAATAGGAAATTTAAAAGAATACATAGGAATAGGATGAAATTCTTTAATATGTGAATTTAAAATGATAAAACAATCCCCACTTTGATGTGCAGATGGATATATATGATATATGTGCAATACAGCTGGTACATATTTTTCCACTATAAGTCAAATGTTTTTAAATAACTGTATAGGTGTGTCATTATTGTGTAGAGATCACACAGGTGTTAGAATGCAGATATAAGAACACTAGAGATGAAGGTCCATTTTGGGGGGAATATGAGAGAATAGAATAAAAAACCCAAGGGTTCTCCGCCTCAGAGAACAACAGTTGAACTGAGAGCCCAAATATATCTGATAGTGACTTCAGCAGAATTACTCCTGGGGGATTCATTTATCCTGGGATGCTCAGAGATTGCTGACAGTTGACAGCTGCATTAGCTACCCTTCTCCATTCGGTGGTTGTATGTGATAAGAGAGCAACATCTTAATATAGTATAAATAGTTTCTTAGTGTGAGTTTGTTATAGTAAATTATATGGTTGACTCCAAACAAACTCATCATTATTGCATCTTAAGAATATTCTGCATAGCATACACAACTAAGGTGATAATGATTTAGTAGGTTTTATAACAAACTTCTTTGAGAGTATTTTCATATACCTCTTTTTGTAAAACCTACAGACTTAGAAACGCTGGCTCTTATTCTTTGCTGGTCAGGACAGAAACTAAGGCATCCTTGATGACATTAGATGGGTTTCTGTGCTTCAAAGGGTATTGTAAAACAAGGATCCTTCACTGTCACTGCAAGGTCATGCTTGCTCTTTGTCACCGTTGAATGATGTCCAGCAGGCTAGCTACTAGTCAACATCAAGACTGGTGGTGCAGACAAAGCTGTGAATGATACCAGTGCATTCCACCCAAATTCAAGGAGTTTCAAGTGCAGAGACACTGGGCCTCTGCAATTTTAACAATTACTTATGCACCTCCTCTTAATTTGCCATTACAGAAATTACATCAAAACTTACACTCTGTTCCTTTCTCAACAATATTAGGATCTGCTCCAGCATAGGTAGATTTTTATAAGATAAATGTGAAGCAATTGACCTTTTTTTGTGAGGGTTATTTCTAAAAAAACCCCAAACCAGCATTCACAGGATTGTTTTTGCCATATTCCTCGGTTGTCTTCACTTCTTTTAATTTCTGACCTTGGTAGTCCAAAATGGGTAATATCAGCGAAATTGAATGGAGACACAATAAATTCTGGTAATACTGAATCCCCTCTGTGACCATGTGTGAGCGCCAGAAATTGAACATCTATTTCGTCATCTTGCTCATATTCTTTAGTACCTTTATGGCATCTTCCCATTAAATGGATTGATTATAATCAGTAGATGCATATTCAATTTCTTGATCCCTTTGTGAAAGAAACGATTTTATTTTTCTGAAAGAAATTAAAATAGCCAAGAAAAGGAGAAAGTTATTACAGGCAGTTCAGAATTTACCAAGATCTTTGCACCTAGTAGAGTATATACATTTATTGCTATTAGGAGATAGCTGTTTAAAATATTCTTGCCTTTAATGAGCTAGTTATAAAACCATGACTGATTATCAGATTGTTCTGTCTGTGAAAATTGTAAGTTCTTGATTAATAAAAGAAATTATTCTGAAAAGAATTATCATTAAATGTTTTATGAACAAGCACATTTACTTTATAATGCCACTTATATAATTCCAGAGAAAAGGAAAGATAATATAGCATATGCATGATAATATAGATTTAAACACTTAGAGCAAGAGCTGTCAATTTAAAAAAATTAATCCTGCTATTTTGGGGGAACTTCTTCCACATGTGTACACCTTACTCCACTGTTAGTTAAAATGATAAAGCTGGGAGTAAAACTGGTGTCATGAAAATTAGTATTGATCACAAAGTTTTCAATGATGTAACTGTGCATAGTTAAGTTTTATCACTTGAACATATTTAACAAAATATGGTTTAGTTGAACAAAATACAGAGTCATACATACACAGAAACAAATTCATACTTACAGCACAAGGAACCGTGCTTTGGTAAGGAGTGCGGGGAAGATATTTAAAGGTCATAGTGGACAAGCACTTAAACATGAGATCCCAGTAGATACTGTGGCAATGGGGCCTACCCTAATCTTTGGATAGTATAAATGAGCGTAGTATGTCAGAATGGTGCATCTACTTTTGCTGTTCATTTTTTAAAAAAGATGTTGAAAATTGAAAAAGACTCAAGAAGGACCACGGAAATTGTTTGGGAAATGGAGAAAATGTCTTATATAACAAGACTTTGAGGTTATTTAAAAAAAAAAAAATCTATGTTGAAAGTGTATACATACTTTACAAAGTGGGATATGCCAAGTACCAAAGGATTCGTCAGTCTGCCACAGGAAGACACCTCAAGAGCTGGTGTTCAGAAGAAGCCAGATAAATTCAGACTAGAAATGAGGTATGCAGTTTTAATGCTGACAATAATTACTCACTGCAACAAACTCCAAAATGAAATGGTAGGTCCTCCCTCTCCAGATACCCTACAAAGGTCTAGATGCCTTTCTGTTGCCCACTACTGTATAGAGGACTCTTTGGCCATAAGTGGGTGAAATTCCAGGAACTTGTATTGGACAGGTTATCAGTAATCCCTTCTGATAGAGCAAATGTCAAATAAACTTTTGAGGACATGCAAAGAACTGATGGTGAATGTGGAGTTAGGACAGATACCTTTCTGTGAAAATATGTGTTAGTCAGCTCCCCCGTCCATCTCACAGAAATCCCAACTAGTTGTCTTTGAACAGCAATAGTCCATTAAATGCAGGTAGACTCTCTGAAAATCAGGGTAAGAATCCACTGTGCAAAATGTTCTTATAAATTGAAAATAATAGAAATATTGGCTTTAGTAGCAGTGTTCTTTTTTTAATAAGACAAGAGCAGATGGATCCTGGTCAAAAGGTTTTGGACTGACTCCTTGAGGAATTCCGAGTTGCCTGGTTTTGCCTTTGCCTGGTAGGATGCTATTTCAAAGGGGGTATGCTAAACAGGAACCATCTGGAAAACTAATTCAGGCTTCTTCAATGTTTTGGTATTATCTTTGACAAAATAGATAATTTTTGCGTACCTCCTTTCAGTAAGTAGTGCAGATTAGAATTAAAAGAATTTTCTTATTAAATGAGTGATGCTACAGGAATCTGTAGAAAACATGAATGGATGGCCTTGTGGTACAGCCATTCCAAAAAGAAACAAATGAAAAACCCAAAACAGTAATATTCTTCTTTGTAACTTAAGTTCTGATTTTTACATCTTTTGAAAGAGGCTTAGTTGTAAAATGTAAAATTATTAAATGAGCTAATAAGTAAATAAGGAGTCACTATTTTTGGTGTAGTCACCATTATTAAAGAGCATATTAGTTTAAACTATGATGACTGCTTCAAAAAGTCTGTTCTTCATTGTGGATAGTCCAAAAACTGTGTTCAAATTTTTCATTTGCCCAAAATATCCCAAGAAATGGTCCTTGGAAATCATTGAATATGGAAATTTCATAAGCTCTGGTTTAAGCTGATTATGGAGGTGTTTAATATGTTTTTCAGTGCCGACATGTTTTTGTTTGTCTCACAAACAGGTTTCATAGGGGACGTATTTATTATGTATTTCAGACTCCTTTTTATCCTTGATGAATGCTGCTGATGCTTCTGCAGTACTCCACATATATAGCTAAGATTCTTTCCAGAGCCAGGCTTACAAAAACCTAGTTTTCAATTTGATCCTGCTAAATCTTTCATCTATAAGAACTACCTTGTTTTTCCAGACTTTGAATTTTCTGAACGATGAAATGTATAAAGCGTATGGTTGTGATCTCAATTGTTTTCATCATAGGGAGACCTCATCCTCCTTAACAATAAAAAAATAAACTCAGGAGTAGCTGAGTTATTGAACACATTTGGAACTTAATTAATGATCAATGTCTAAAATGACTGCAATCGAGTACTTACCCTCATCAAACCACTGTCCCTCTCTATCACCCACTTAACTGACCCTGCAGTTTGGCCTGCTCTATTTATCTGCTCTGTCTGGACAGGGCCATAGAACTTGAAGAGCTATGCTAAAGCTGAGGAGCTGCTGTAATCTTTGTTATATGAATAAGTCTCTAAGGAGAAACAAATATATCCAACTGAAATAGTAGCTGTGCAGACAAATCTAAAAGGGACAGAACTGTGAATGTGTAAGGTTCAAAATTAGTGTGGGCTTTTTTTTCTAGAGATAGAGGATGAAATACTTCCAAGAAAATGCTGAAGACTTGCTGGTATGTCAGCAGCTTTCCCCTGCTTCAAGCTAAAGAAGCTGCTATTGAGGGGTTTTGTGCTACTAAAAGAAAATTATTTAATGAATAATTAATGTGTTACAGTGCATTTCCAGTATATTATGGACCATTAACAAATTAAAACAAAGTGGTCAATTTAAAGTAGGGCTTATGACGCATTTACTTTTCTGCTATTTGCTTGTTTACCTTCTGCTGTAGAATGTGTTGATTCATAGTTCTTCTCATCTCCAGCTTAATCTGCACCAGCCTATTCTATGACACGTTGCTGTGTATGTGAGTGTCCATATGTTCAAAAGCACTTAAACACATTCCCATTTTCTCACTGTTGGATAGGTAAACAATGCTTGGCTATATGTAATAGTGTAATTTGTTTCTTTCAGGAAAACAATACTTTTAGTATTGATCAATGGTAAGTGTAGGACTGTTCAGTCTTCAAAACCTTCCCTGGTACGTTACGTTTGTCCTAATCTAGTACAGGGGAAAAAAAAAAAAAAAAAAAAAAAAAAGAGTAAGAGTCTATTTTCCACGTTTCTTTTTTTCTCCTTGCTATCGTTTAAAAAGCAGCTTTGAACCTTGTTCATGGCTTCCCCAGATTTTGCTGTTAGCTGCCAAGTCCCTGTCAGATTGAAATTGAAACGGCAGAAAAAAGATTTTCAACATACTTTTTCTGCAATTTTTTTCTGTCTTTCACCTCTAATGAAATGACCTTTAACTGCCCCCTCATCCTACACTAAGCAATGCTGAGTTTTATACCATAAATTCCAACTACTTTATTAAATTAGCTACAAAACAGATATTTAGAAATGAAAACAAAACTAATTTAAAAGGTGTGTATGAAGCTCTGCATTTGTTGTTTTTAGATACATTGCTGAACTTTTTACTTCAAAGACAAAAACCTCTGTGCTTGAGAGGCCTTGCCTCTTACTCAATGCTTATCCAAATATATATATTTTATTAGCACACATAATTGTAAAGCTAGCCTCATTTAGATTTTACTCTATTTATATATAAATAGTTACCAATTCATGCTTTAAATCTGTAGTAATTTTCTGTGAAATAATTGCCTTGTTATTGAAAAAATGAATTTACTTAGCTACCTCAGTGTTAGGCTCTTACATCCTAATGGAGTATATATACAAATTGCCTATTGGAATACGCAATATGAGAAAGTCAGACTTACCAGCTCATTCTATTTTTATACCTTATACAACGTTCAACACTTTACTCTTGATGAAATGTGCTTCAGTCCCTTGTTGCACTACCTAATGTGCTAGTATTTCTTGCTACATTACATTTTCCTCTATATGGTCTTTAATGGAAAAGATGCTCAGCAGCATAAATATAACTAAAGCTAACAGTAAAAAAATAAATAACAGATGCACAAGGGAACCGTGGGATAAATATACAGGAGGCACACAGTCGTAATCATATGTCTGAACTACTAGACCCATTATCACCATATAGAAAAATACACATTAGTAATTATGTAGGTATCCCACATGCCAATATGATTCTGAACTGGGTCAAACTATATCCAACATTGCAAATATTTGTAAAGAAACCATGTTTTTTAAAAGATAATATCTGATAGATTGTGGTAGACCTATAAAACACATATGTCCAAGAATATACACATAACACACGTGATTTTATGTGATTGTGAATTTTGTCAAAGAAAATATTTAATTGAACTGGTTATAGCCACCACACAGCACAATTAGCTGAGATAATTTTGCTTCACCAATGTCTTCAGACTACTAATATTACAGTCTGGGACATGAAGAAAAAACTTTGACAAACTTGATGGTATTGTTTTTCATGTCAGTAAAGTCTAAAAGCTTACAGGATGTGATAGCAACCTTTTATTTTCCTTTTCTACTTGTACACCAAGTCAGGGCCTAATCTCAGTTTAGATGTGAAGAATAAAATATCATATAAGCCTGCTAAATGCTCTTCCTCAGTATCTTTTCCTAGATAGTGTTTAATTAAATAGATTTTTTAAAAAAGTAGCACATATGCAACAATGGTGCACATTTATGGAAAAAGTAAATGCAAATCTCATTTATAGCTTAGTTTGATATGCCTCTTCACTGATAAATCTATCACTGCACCTCTACTTTTTTTGTTTGGTGTTACATTTGAAAGACTTTCCTGGTTCACTGGATATTGCTTTCTATAATTTTAGAATTTTTTAAAGTTGTTTTACTTTTTGTGTTATGAAATATCTTTGTATTAAGCTCCAAAAAGCAGTAATAAAAAACGATTTATTTTTTTTTTTTTAATATAAAAATGACTCCTTGTATTGCCAAATGCTTTTCTCTTGGCAGAAGTCAGGCCATGAAGAGGAGCTGGTTTTGGCTGGGGTGGAGTTAACTTTCTGCACAGTGGCTGGTAGGGAGGGGGCTGTGTTTGGATTTGTGCTGACCACAGGGTTGATAATACAGAGATGTTTTGTTATTGCTGAGCAGGGCTTACCCTGAGCCAAGGCCCTTTGTGCTCCTTGATGGCCACACTGGAGAGAGAGGGGGCTGGGGGTGCCTGGGGGACACAGCTGGGACAGGTGACCAAAGGGACATCCCAGACCACGGGACATCATGGTCAATATATGAAGCAGGGAAGGAAGGAGGAAAGGGGAGACAGTTGGAATCATGTCATTTGTCTTCCCAAGGCACTGCAGGTGTGGTGGAGGCCTGGCTGTCCTGGATATGGCTGAACACCAGCCTGCCCATGGGACTGGTGTTCCCAGGGTGAGTGAGTGCCCCATTGGGCTTTGCCTGTGTGCTCAGCTTTCCTTTACCTGCTGAACTGCCTTTGCCTCAGCCCGGGAGTTCTCTCACTCTTACCCTTCTGATTGTCTCCCCCATACCACTGGTGGGGGGTGAGCAAGCAGTTGTGTGGGGCTGAGTTTCTGTCTTGGGTTACATGATGACAGAAAATTTGGGATTGGTTTTACCTTCCAGGGCGTATTTTTTTTGTTGTTTGTTTGTTTTGCAGCCAGCACAGTGCTAATAATGCATTAATTACTATTAATATGTACACAAGACCTTGCAAATTAAATTTAGAACAACTTTTGGTGTTCAGCAAAAACTGAGACACAGAAACCACCTTTATCTTTTTCTCCTTACTTTTGAGAATTTGACTCTTACTGCTGTTTTGCTCCTGAAAGATTTTGAAGGCAAGCTCCCAAAAATCAACAAGTACAGAAAATACGTATATATGTAATATAGAAGTGAAAACATCTACTTTTCATGGCAGAGGGAAAGTGCATGCAAACGTTATGGCAACACAATGTCCAGAAAAAAAAAGCTGGATGATGTTTACTTTGATGAGGACCTCTGCACAGTAGGACTGCCTTAAGAGCAGTTTCAGGAAAAATTTTAAAGCCTTTTTCATACAGATAAGCATTTTGAATTTAAGATGTTGCTCTTAATTTCCTTCTATACTTTGATTACCTGCTAAATTTTGCTGTCTGCTTTTACTGGGGAAATGATAAAGAGGAATATATACACGTGGGGTGGGAAGTTGCTCCTCTAGCTGCAGAAGTCTTCCTGGCCTTCTAAAAATGGTCATCCTGAGTGTTTACAGTGTAGATAAATGTTGGATCTGAGAATAACCCTTGAGAAACACCTACTATTTACTTAAAACCATAAAAAATATGTTATTTGGATATAATTGGTGACACACTGTGTCTTTTTCAAAACCATTTTACAAATTTTGGTGTTTTATATACCTCCAGAAATGTTCTCAGAGGCAGCAGTTCCCATGGCCAGAAGTTGCAGCAGCTAGAAATAATTCTCTTTGTTTCTGTCACTGTTTAAAGATTAGAAGTCTTTAGAGATTTGCTTTAATTAACATGTACTAACAAATGCTTCTTAAGGAGAAAAACATTTCTAAGTTGAATTTTAGTTAGACAAATGCATATTAGCAAAATCTCTCTCAAGATCCAGCTTATAGAGAGCCAAGATACAGGGAACTGTAGACAGGGCATAAGAAATGGGAATCAGGTACTGGAGTCCAATTTCTTCCTATGTCATTAACTCACAGTGAGTGTCCTTAGATGTAGTACACATCACTTCTGTGTCCATGTGTGTATAAATAGTCTTGCTTATAATTGGCTACCTCTATGAAGTGTTGTGATGAATACAGCTAATTACAAGTAATAACTAAGTAATAGTAATGCTTTTTGAAGAATCATAGTGTAATTTAAATATGACTTCTTTAAATCCTCTTATGTTAATATCGACAGGGTTCATAAGGCTAAACAGACATTTGAATAAATAGCTAGACACTGATTATTTACTGTTCTAAGGTATATCATGTCAATGAGTGGCTTAATATTACTCTTGATATCCTCACTCACATGTGTATTAATAGTCATTTGGAATCTATTTTTAGTGTCTGTCAGAATAAAAAGTAACATTTTTTAGATCAGGAAATCTAAAAAATTAGCAAACCAGTTTCAGCTTGGAAAACAGAAACTTTGCATCTTGGAAATGATTTTTAAAAAAATGCATTCTAGTACTTTTTTAAACTCTCTACTGCTGGCGTAGAACTCCAGCTCTTCCAAAAGCTGTGCTTCACTCCCATAACCACTGGCCTCAATACTGTGCATCCACCTGTGTCCTTCAGGCCTTTGCTGTCTTCCCAAATCAGATTGCTATACTGTCCTACCTTCCAGCTGTCGTCTTTGACTCTTGACTAGGTCAAGCTTTTCAGTTTGAGTAGTTCTGCTTTGTGATAACTTTATCGTCATTTAGAAGTGAGGAAGAAATAGCATAAGTGGTAACATTTTTTGCTTTTTGTGCATCCTCCACCATGCTCAGAATCAGTGGCACTGGTAGCAAAGGTGAGAATAGTGTAAGTAATATAAAAATTAAGTAACTGTAAATTCCAGCCCACATGCATTATTTGCTGTTCTAGTAAAGTATATCAGAAGTTTTCCTGAAGATGAATAATGTATTTTGTAGCAGTTGTAGTGCATGAACTTGAGGGCTGATTCCTAAACTTGATGGCACAGCTGTGTTTCACATATAATGCCTAAAAGATTACGGCACTAAAAATTTCTGAAAACAAAGAATTAAATTAAAGAGACTTTTTTATGGCTTTAGGTGGGAATTTTCTAGCTGTTATATGACATAGTTCTTCTACACTAAAATGTCAGTTCAGATGGTAATTGAACTTGCTATTTCTTCAAGCCTGGTTTGCATTTTCTTTTCCTGTTTTTAGACTACTTGTACATCATCTTCTGCTATATATGTGGGTACACATGCTATCTATGTACGTGGGTACTTTTTTACTTTTTTCAGAGCTGTCAAAAATTGAACTATCTGAAGTGTGCAAATGTGAGAATACAATCTAGAAAAATGCTTTTAAAGAATGTCTTTAAATATTACATGGCAATCAAGGAAATAACTTTTTGCTGTACTAATCTATTGAAAAAAACAAGCAATAATTAGTTTGTTTCCTTCTCTGTTGCTAAGATCTAAACAGGACCTATGGCTGGCTGATCAGATAGGGCTTGGAAAGCAACTAATGAACATAGGGGTTTTTTTATATTTGAATGAAACCAGGATGATTATTTGCCTATTCTTTTACTATGGCAAAGAGATACAGTGGTACCACTTCTCTCCTGATGTCTGAGTCAAAAAGGAATCAACAATTAGCAGAATGTTATGATTTCTCATGTTTACCTTAGTTACATTTCAATTAGGTAGTTTAAAATTTATTTAATATGTAATTTCACTGTCTTGCACTAACCCCATAAAATACCTTATCTCCTAGATAGACAAACTTGCCTTTGGCAGCACCTAATTACAATTACCCTGAGAATACCACTGAGGGTATTCAATGTCAAGGTAGCGAATTTGTTTCCTCTGTACTTGGAAGTCAGAGAAAACAGGGTCTTCTGCCCCAGCATAATGTGGTTGAAATTCAGATTCATCCTCTGCCAGGAATCCCAGTTGTGGAGTTTGAAACATTTTTGATCTTTGATGTGATATTTAGACCTTTTCTGTGAGTCTGTTATCCAGACCACAGCCCCCAGCTCGTCCTAAGGAATTCTCCTTAGTATCTTTACGTAGAGCCTCCAGGGCCAAATGGTTTCAAACAACATTGTTTTGTTTGTAGCCAAACTGAATGACCTTTCTTGAGGTAATAACCAAAAACACAATTATCTGCCTTGATCAAAGTGATCTTTCTCTAGTCTGTCTTCTTTGGAGTACTCTAACAAAATTAAAATAAGTCAGAAATCAATACTTTCTTTCATGAGTCACCCACCTGTGACCAGGGACTCTCCTACTGAGGGATATGAAGTACCTTGAGCTTTGGTAAGTAAAAACTCGCTTTCTTAAAGTGGCCTTTAGGCTGGCTTGTCAGAGCAGGACAACTCTTCAACATTTTCTGCTTTTGCATTAAATTTACTTCTTTCCTGGCTGTCTTTGTTTGGGCTCCATCACTCTACTGACCAAGATCTTAAACTAGAAGAGTAAATGTAGCTGTTAAAGATGTTAAAAATAATCTGCATTACCAAGGTAAGCTTTATATCTTAGCCACATCTTTTATGGTTGCAAAATTGGTGGGGGGGAAAAAAGTGTTCACGAGATCAACTTCTTTTTTTTTTTTTTTTTTTTTTTTAAGAAAAACCTTCTGCTGTCAGCAGCTCAGGAGTCATTCAGGAACACTGTCAGAACACTGCATCTTGGCACCTCTACTTTAGGCAGAAAGTGCCAGGGCATAGGCATCTGAGAGATATGTGAAGAGCATACTTTAAAACCTTAAAAATTATCACTTCTAGGAATAGGTAAAATTTAGGGCTAGAGCAGGAAGGATTGCAGCTTTTCTGAATGTATGCCCTTTGGAAACTCAAGCTATTATTTTCTAAAGGTTAAAGCATTTTTGACGTACAACAGTTGCTTCATTCAGCAGCTTGCCCTACAGTGGCAAAATCTAGATGTGGATGATCTGTTTCTGGAAGTTTAAGGTCAAACTGGTCTTTCCAAAGTCTGAAGTGAAGGTGACCATGAATATACCATGCTGCAAGGAAATTTAGCCAAATAGGTTGTGCTAATGGCTGGGCAACCTAGGCATGTTTCCAACTGAATGACTGTTCTCTGTGCTAAGGCAAAATACCTTCTTTAGAAGCTCTAACTACAGGGCTCATTCATTTCCAAAACAGGGGGGGCATCATAACTACACTGCTGATTTAGTTACTGGTCCTGAAGTAGACAAACAAAGGAACCCCAACTCAAAACCACCAAATAAAACCCCTCAAATTTTCCTACACAAATACCAGTTATTCCAGAAAGCACCATATAACAAAAATATTGGCAGAATTAAGCAGAGACAAGTAATGCCATGCATGGGTAACTGATGCTTAATCACATGAAAATCTATACGCCATATGCATGAATTCCTTGAGAATTTATCTGGACCAGTGTTCTGAAAATGCTGTTTGTTTATGAGTGCCAGAAGGAAACAGTGTTTCACAAGTAATTATTGGAAAAGCTGAGACACAGTGAATAAAACATCTTATTGATAGAGATGGTTTTATTCTATTTTTTTTTCAAATGCTAAAATCAGCTTTTCTTTAAAAATAATATAGAATATTGCTTCATAAAAAGATGTCAGCCACAGTTTTACCTGTACTGTAATATGCTTCCTAATATTCCACGATTTCTGGCCATGCCTGGATATATTGAAGTGCCCTTAGCTTTGCCTCAGGCCCTTAGTACCTCCAGCTGTTATATTATTGGCTGATTTACTGGGAAAATAAAGAGTAGAAATACATAAATGAACATTTTTGTTGCTACCTAATCAGGAGAAAAGAGACTTCTTTTTTCTCTCTCTAAAGCAGCAGAGGCTCCTTTTATAAATGTGAGCCATTTACAATCAGCAGCAGTCTTATGAGGTGACAATGTAGTGTAGCCTGATTTTTTCCAGAATTTCATTTAAAATACAGTAGTAACATAATTATTAAAATAAATTTATATCTTAAATAACCAAAATTAAATTCCATAACTGCAGTGAAAATTATTTAGGTGAATTAAACTCAGATGTCTACACCTGCTCAGTATAAAATTGCAGCAAATTTGAGCTGGGTCCAGGATGTGTTTTAAAAAAAAAAGAAGAAAGAAACTCGTGACATCCCTCCATATCAAAATGTTTTGGTAATAATTATGTTTAAATAGTAACATTTTATTTTTTTAAGCACTTAGATTCTTGATCTGAATCCATATTCATGGAGGTCTGCTGTAATCCACTTTACCACTTAATGTTGCAATTCAAATGTTCAGTAAGAAGCAAAGCCCTCCAGAATAAAGCATGAATATTACCGTGTGGGGGCTGTAAAGAGAAGACTATTAGAATATATCACCAACACACTAGGGGACCATTTAGTGCACTGCTCTAAATACATCATTTAATTACAATGGAGACATTACTTCATGTTTCTACTGATGTAAGTATTATTAGAATTCATGATATTCGCAGGCTACTGTGGGCCATTACATTGGCCATAAGCTATTCCATAAGATTTACTACTAAAGGCCCGCAAGGGTATTTGAGCATTCATGGATTCTGTGGCAGTAGGCTTTTATCTAAGACACATAAGTGAGGGACAACCGAGTTATTATCTCTAAGAAACATAGCTTAATATTTTGGATTCTAAAGGTTAAGGTACCATAAATCCTGAATTACTCTGAGATATCACATAAAAAGACATTTTTATTTTATTTTACTCTACTCTGCCTCTTAAAATATTTTATGATGGCAGTTTCTAGAGTTGTACCATGTTGTTTACATTCAGTCCCTGGATACATCAAACCCACTGACATAGCATTTTCTTTAAACTGCTCTAATGGAGGCAAAAAACATGCGGGGCATATTCCCCCCATTTCTGCCCTCTCATATATGGTGCTCCCAGTGATTAGTCTGTCACCCTGATTTGATGAGAGCCACCACAGATATCCCTATCCCATGGAGGGGCTTGTTAGGGAACTAGTGGACAGTGTCTGGCAGGTCCTACTGGAGGGAGTAGGACTACTGTGCACGTGGAAACGTAAATACAAATCTCTGGCATTTTGAAGCAGATAGCTTGAATGTTCAGAGATTAAACACTTCTGCTTGAAGCTGGTAATGTAAAAAGTGTGACATTTTCTTCTGCAGATGATCTACAGACCTTTAACAGTGCATGATGTTAGCTGGGTGTTCAAATACTTTTCTTAATTATAACAGTAAACAAGCAGCTTGCGTTTAACTCCGCTCCTCCAAAATGATTTAGACTTCATATGTTATCATTAGGAGTCATTATCCAGTTTCTTTATTTTTGCATAAACATAGCTGCACCACATTCAAGCAAATAACACATGATGTATTACGAAGAAGGATGAGTCAGTGTTTCAGGCAGACCAGAGCGAGTGTTGCTGGCACAGTGCGGATCCAGCAGCCGGGCCAGCTCCCTGCACCCTTGCCAGGAAGGCGGCATCCTCACGCTCCAGAAAAGAGCTGGAGCACGGCACTGCACCTCCTGCCAAGGAGCATAGTGCAAGTGGACAGGTCTATGATTTGCTATTTCAAACAGCAATTCTTGGGTATCAACCCAGAAAGTTTACCCAGTTAGTCTGCTTGGTTTCATAACTAAATGTCACAACTTGATTTGTTGATTTTGGTAGATAATACTGGGTGAATTGTCCTTGAAGAGTTTCTCTAACACTGATTAAGGCTCAAGAACATTTTCTGTAACAAGTAAAGCAACTGTGCACAAAATATCTGAGAGTTTGAGGTGAGTCAAAATTCTTTTAGGAAAGCTAGGAAATCAGAGATATCCGCTAGTAAATTCTCCAGGACAAGAACTATTCTTCTTCTCCTTTTTCCAATTTTTTTTGCCCTTCTACATTCTGCTTTTATCTTGGGCCCATTGATTTCTAGAGCTTAAGAAGTAATAATAGAGAAGAGTCAGTCCTTTGCAGTTGTGCAGCTATCAGGAGGGCTGACAAGAATTTTCCTTCCACGAAACAAAGAAAGATTGGTCTTGTGTAGCGTGTACTTAAATGTCAAACAATGAGCTTGTAATTAAAATATAAATTCTAGGCCTTACACTTGTTTTCTGATAGCTGTACTTAGTACAAACTAGTCATTCCACCTTAGCTTATTCCATGTATTTTAATGGCTGTCTTAAGGAAATAAAGAGCTCTATTTGGCCAAAGGACAATTTTAGATGCAGAGAGCTGGTTGTACTTCTTCATAAAGAACTTTGAATCCAAAGTCTTATCTGTGTATCTGTGAAGCCAGAGACCTCACGGAAGTCTGTATTTTTTTCTCAGGCTGCTCTAGAACCAGCACATTGTTTGGGAGTGGTGGGCTGCCTGCACCATGCCAGAAGTATGTGAAGTGCCATAGAGCAATTGCTTGGGTTGCCTTTTGTTCCAGTCGTTGAGTCCGCTGAGGGCTGAAATTGATTTTCCTTATGTTAGCATGTGAAGGCTCTGCCCCTTGACCCGCTGCCGGCGAGCGTGCAGGGCACACAGAGGCTGCAGCTTTGCAGGAGTAAGCAGCACTATGGCTCTTATCTCTGGTACATTCTTCTGCCAAAATTGTTCTCTCCCCTGTGCCTTTCCTTCCTACCCTATTCTGCACTCTGCAGTGATGCTGAATTGCCCCATAAATATTTTGTATGCCTGAAACAATATTTTTTTTCTTGCAACAGCATAATATTTTTTAAGAGTAGCCAAAATGGTTGATCTGTATTCATGAACCAGATAATACTGTTGAGTGCAGTCAAGCACATTGTCAGCAATTGGTAGTATGGGCCATCTACTCTATGCCATTATTTCTGTGCAGCTTAATTCCATATAAAACATTCTGCTCATATGTCACTTTTGCCAGTGGTGATGCAATGATATGTAAAACAGGGAAAAGTGAACAGACACCACAATTGTAAAAACAAGATCAGTGATGTTCACATTATCTTCAGAAATTTAAGAAATATGTATTTTGCTAGATGAGTCAGTTCTTTTTGTCTCCTTTCCTAAAAAAAAAAAAAAAAAAAAAAAAAAAAAAAAAAAAAAAACCACAACAACCCACCTCCTTTCCTCCTCCTCAGTTTTGTTACTATAGTTAACTCATCCATTGCCTCAGCTTATGTCCTACTGCTGACCAGGAGACTAAATCCGCCAGAAATTATGTTGTCTGTGCTGTGATTAACCCAGTTGTCCAAAGTCATATTGGCTCGTTGGGGTCTTTGAATGCAAATTTTCACACTCTGTATGTGATTTTTTTTTATTTTAAATTTGAAAATCCACAAAACATACATATACTTCTAGACTGGAATATTAAAACATGCTCATGGCTTTTTACCTGTTAGGAAGTAAAGAGGGAGAATGTGTTAAATCAGGAAGAACAAGCCATGTTTCAATGCCTGCTCTCAGTAGGTGGCACTCTTTCCTCTGAGTATGTACCGAATGAAAATCTCAGTCTGTTCTCAAGGTTCTCAGTTTAACTTAGAAGCAGGAGTGAGGTCCGGCAGTTTCTGGTTGCTGAAAGCTCAGAGCACTTTTTGCAAGAGATCTGGCATTGCTTTCTTGTATCCTTGCAATTTTCCATACTCTTGCAATTGCAATCTCTGTATCTGCTTTTGCTCTGTAGTTTGAGAAAGATTCGTTGCTCATAGTATTCCCCACCATCACCCACAAAATAGAATTGACATGATGTGTGCCTGCTTTGAATGACTGACAAGGCCTTCACCAGAGATGGTTGCGTGTCATTAATTAGAGAAGTTATTTTCTAATCATCTACAGACTGTAAAATATTTTTGGTCTTCGAGAGTCTTACAAATATCCCACATCTATAAGATTTCACTTTTTTAATTGTTCTTATTTTCTAACATTTGGGTAATGAAGAAGTAGTGTTTTCCTATTTTGGAGGTTTAAATGGACTTGTAACTAAAATAAAGGACAAAAGTGTATGTCTATATTCATTGATAATATTTTGATTTTTTTTTTTTTTTTTTGCTGTGCAGTGTAGAGGGTTGTCATTGGGGTTCTTATTATTAACTATTCACAGGGAAAAAATTACATTGTAAACCAGAGGCAAAAAAGAAAAAAAATGAAGGAGGAGAAGGGGAAGGGGAAAAGAGTGAAAAAGAGTGCAAGAACACGGAGCAAATTCTTAATGCATCTTAAATAGAAATTAAATGCTTTTGAATAAAGGGGGCATCATGTGGTCTTTACCTACCATCTCTTGCACAAGTACATTTCTAAGTGAGAGTAATACAAACTCCACCCCTCTGTGTGACAGAAGAAGTAGATATTTTCAAAATTTAGAGCTCAGTAATGCAAAATCCTTTGGACTGTATTTTGGGAATATTTTACTCCAAGAGGCCCACCTTTCAGTTTGTTGAGATAATCAGAATAGTCATGGGAACTGGATTATTTTTTAATTATTATTGGAAATGCAAAAACTTGGCTGTATTTGTTTTATTTCCTCTGTTAAATTTCCTCACTGGCTAAGGTACCAAAGTAGAAATGAGACTGGGAAAGTCAAGATTCTCCAGTGGTGAGGAGGAGGCAAAGACAGTTTAAAAAAAAAAAAAAAAATCTTTAGATGGGGTGGGGGAAGGAGTAAGACTGCACTAAAGCAAATCATTGATCTGAAAACAGACACCAGTAACCATTGAGAGCCAAGGGGATAGCTTTTCCTCTCCTTTGGAAGACACCATTTCTTTATAGGGACTTCTGGAAAGAAAGCATTTAGGAAATTGTCAAAGCAGGGATCTTCAGCATTTGGAAAAGCAATGACAGGTTTTTTGGCTGCACTTTCTCTGTCCAGTGCTGACTAGTTGTCTACTTTCACCACCTCTCTTTTTGTATACAGTGCTTTCACTTTGGGTCCTATCATACACCCATCTGACCCTTTTGCAGTATTTCTTTGTTACTCTCCTCCTGCATTTGAAAGTGTCTCTTTTTCCAAAGGATCTTATGCCTCCCGTCATTACCATTCTTTTCCCTGCTTGTTTCTTTTCACCCCTGCCACTACTTCCTGTCCTGCCAAAGCAAATCACTGGTGCGCAATCTCCCTTGCTCATTCCTTTGGTGCTCTCCAAACCATTTTCTGAAAAGTAGTAATGTTATGTACCTGCCTGAATATGTAGGTCAGTTAAGCAAGTTTTTCTTCAAGTAGTCTCTAAAAGGTAGGTATGGAATGGACTATTCTTGGAATAGGTTACCGCTTCTGAATATTTGTATTAAGTAGCTGGTGAGAACAAAGGACCCCATGACTCTGCTATCATTGTTGGGATAGATAGGTTAAGGCACAGCATACACCTACCTTTTATTTGAAAGCCAAGTGAGATGCTAACTTGGTGGTACAGATGTAATTTTTAACGTCATGATGGGAAGAGAAAGTAGAATGGTTTAAGGGCCTTGATAGATGTTTCATTTCCTGAGTTTATTTTTCCCATCACACGTGGCTAATTTCCTTTCTCTTTAACTAGAGGCTAAGATATTCCTAAACTTAGATGTGGCCGCTTAGAGCCATGGTGTCTTCTGTTTATGTGTAGGTATGGAGTAAATTTGAAAAGGCAAAAGGATTAGCTGACACACTAGACTTTTTGAAGTATCTCTGTATTCATACAGTCATGATTGAAGAGATGTACAGAGTTCTAGTATTACTATAACTTTACTTAGGAACAGAATTGTAGCTTAAGGGAAACAGAGTATTGACCTTGTATCTGTGATGGGGGAAAGTGCAACTCATCAGGATGCAGGTTTTGCCCCTCCCTCCTTTCTCCCTCTCTCCCTCTCTCTCCCCTTCCCTCCCTCCCTGCCTCCCCCTCTCAGTTTGATTTTCTTTTAATTCTTCTCTCTTCAGGTGATTTATATCACATAGCGATAAATACTGTGGCATCTGTCTCTGGACAGATTATTATATTTAGTATGTAAAAATGAACATAGAAAATTCTACTTTACATTACAATCAATAATTTTAGCAATATAAAAGATGTCCAAGAAATCAATGTTTTAACTTCTGTAGTACTTTTTTTATATTTTTCTGTATTCATCATACATAAAAAAGCCAACAAACTCTGTAAGCAAGAATGAGAAATCACTTTGTTTGAGAGCTCAGCTTTACAGATGATCCACACTACTCAGGTAGTTGTACCCTTTACATTTGTAGGCAGTTCATAGTGGGTACCAACATGCAGAATAATTATATACAACAAAAATGGTACAACATGAAAAAAATGCCATGCAGGATAAACCACATCTTAAAGCAAAAGGAAAAAAGCACAAGTTTTATGCTTGTCTTACTTCCACTTATTCCAGTCTTACCTGGGCCATGTATTTTTGCATGCAGTGACTTTTTTATATATAATAAGCATAAATAAGTAATAGAGTTTAGTATAAATAAAAATCCTTAGACAATGTAAGATGACATAAATCCATTAATTGCTAGGTAATTATACCAATTAAAATCAGCTGAGAATTATCACCAAGTGAAAAAGTAAGTTCACAGTTCAAAAAGTAAATTGAATTTTGTTAACCATGATACTTGTGGTAGAACTATGCACCTGATAAACTTAAAACCAGCGTTCTTTTATTTTCATTTATTTTCATTTCCTTGATACATCCAGTCCTGTTTCAGATTTCTGATTCTTGAAGAAGCAAAAATATAAACTACATTATATGTATTCTATTCCCCATAGAACACAGATCTGGCCTTTGGGGAACAGATGAAACAGTACTTTCAAATTAAGCACCAAGGAAAATGTCCACAGATATTCTGGTGCATCCTGTTATTTAGAGCAGTTGCCTCTTTTCCTACTGCAAGAGCCCAGCTTACGAGCCTGCCCTCAGTAAATTAAAGGGAAAAAAAATCACTTTCTTCAGATGTCATTTCTCTGTATGCACTCATTTCTCCAAGGCTTAAGATCTAAAATTCCTGTAACAATTTGGCCTGGAAAGATGAATAGCTTTTAAAACATTGTGTTGATTGTATTAATTGGGAAGGGAGCAATGGGTTTAGAATAACTGGAACAGTTTTTAAACAGCTTGATTACAAGGATTATCACACACACATTGAGATAGACAAATCTAGGAAAATGAGAATAATTTCTGGTTTTCCTGGGCATGCATTTAAAGTAGAGAAATGTAGAACTAAAAGCAAATAGCACAACCTGTTTTAATCAAAGTAGTCTAGCAAGAAACAATCAATTAAAGAACAGTCTGATTCTCTGTGACATCAATGTATGAAAATCTGTTAGACGCCAGATTGTGTCTCAAGACACATATGATGAACTGAACAAAATGACCTGCTAATAGCTTTTACGGGTAATAAATGCATCATGTTATTGGTAATTCTGCAGATGGTAAATCAAGCTAATATCCAGGCTGAAACAAGCTACTTGTTAAATATACTTCAAAAATGTTCCTCCTTGTTATTCCATAATTGTGTCACACAGAAAAATAAGATGATTGCTACTTACTTTTAAGCATTTTAAATTAAGATGTGTTTCAACATGCAGGCATTTTAATTTTCAAATTCTTTAGAGAGAACATTTTCCTAACTGATCTGAGCTTTTGAAGCACAGCATTTGTATTTAGATTAGCAGCTCTATATAAATTGTTTTATAGAAATGTTCTGTTTTACTGTTCATGATGTATTTTGAAAGAGATTTCACAATGTCTAATGTTAATCTGAAGCTTGTATTCAGAATGCAGGATTTTCAGCTGTACAGATGTAAACAATTTCCAAATGAGGATTTTTTTGATTTTTAGATTCCCAGATGCTGTAAAAATGGAGTTAATCGATCTATAGCAAAACAAAAATTCAGATGTATAGACATCAGTTCTAATTTTGCAATATATATGAAAGTATTTAGTTTATACACCCAAAGAAGATTAATTGTGTAAAGATAGGAACGAATTTATGCACTAAATTCCATGTCTACCCAAGGCACAAAAAATATCAAATTGTTGGCTTAAAAAAACCATTTGTATAAAATAGATAAACTCCAAAATCTCACTCAAAAATGGCAAGTGAAAGAAAATACGTAAACTTAAAAAACCCTATTCCATCTCTTTATGCCAAGGATTTTGCAGAATTAAGGAGTCTGTAATTTTCATATTGTTCCCCATCAGTGTTAATAATAAAAAAGTAAATTATTTTTCCAGATAACAATTATTTACTGTGGAAAAGCATCTACCAGCAATAATAAGTTGGGGTTTTTTTGGCTACCCAGTTCAGTACTTATCTGCAACAATTCAAATGGATATTCAATACTCAATTATTACAATATCTGTTAAAAAGTGATTTTGACAGTCTAATTCGTTAGGAAACCAGAAAATGATTGGAAAACCTTAAAATTTGAAGACATCACTCTAACATGTTAAGTACTGCAAAACCACATGGGCAACCAAGTGTCACAGGTAGCAAAAAGCAACTGTGATGAGGGAACAAAATCACAAATATTTGAATCAGAGAATCTTTAGAACACACTGCTTTTCCCAGATTATTGTGAAAACGTGGTGGCCTTGACCCTACCTCAATGCTTTAGTTCTTCTTCTACATTTCTGCGTCAGATCTAGTCACATAAATAACATCTTTTGTTACTAGCCACTTACTATATTTGTTCTAGCTACTCCTCTCACTACCCCACACTTGAACTAATATAGCTAGAGTTTGTAATGGCTCTTCTCAACAATTTACTATTGCCATCAAACCCATAGAGCTCTTGATAAATGCTCAATAATAACAGCATCAAGGCTTTTTAAAAGATTTTAGGATAATTTTGCTCAGCATGTTCATGATCTGCTGTGGTAATTTTCAGTGAACACAGAATTGAAGTTATCAGGGGAGAACATGGAGGAAAGAGATTGTTAAATCTCTTTGTGCTACTAGGATGGTCAACACCTTTTCCCATGATGGGAGAAGGATTGTAGCTTGAAGGGAAGGAGAGACAACAATGGAATGTTCTGGCAGCACCACTGCAGATGTAGTTTCTGGCAAAAACCCCCAACAAATACTGGTAACCAACATAGTCTGAATCCTGTATTGTGAGGGCCATGTTCAGACACCTTTGCTCACATTGATTGAGGTGTCTCTTAAGTTCACTCAAAGGTGGCAGAACATTACTTTCAAAGCATACAGAAAGAAGTATTCGTTTCAGAAATTATTGTAGCTTTGGCCAGTTGTGGGAAAGGCAAAACATCATTTGAATTTTCTGATTTTGGTTGAATTGTAATTATATAAAACCACAAACAAAAGATTGAATGAGGTATTAATCAAATTATCAATTTGACTCAATTTTAGGTCAGTACTCTTTAATATGTTTATAAATTTTCTGGATTCAAGAGTCAAATGTACATAAAGCAAGTTTTCCTGATACCAAACTAGGAAGTGCCATGGTCTTTTTCGAGATCAGAGAGGCCTTGCAGAGAGATCTGGGTAGACTGGACAGTTGAGCAGTCACCCACCACGTGAAAATTAACTAGAGAAGTGGACATTTCTCCACCTGGGATGGGGAAATCCTGATTATATACATAAATATGGGAATGAGAGGCTGGAGAGCAGCCCTGTAGAAAGACATCTGGAGTTTGGGTAGATAGCAAGTTGATAGGAGTTAACAGTGTGCCTTGGCAGCCAAAAGGGCGAGCTGTGTCCTGGGGGGCATCAGGCACAGCATCACCAGCTGGGCAAGGGGTGGGATTGTCCTGATCTGTTCTGCAGTGCTGTAGCCCCACCTCGAGCACTGTGTGCAGTTTTGGGTGACACAAAAAGGACATCACACCATTACAGCATGTCCAGGGGAGGGTGACCAAGATGGTGAAAAGTTTTGAGGGTGAGAATTAGGAGGAGCACCTGTGGTCACTTGTTTATTGAGCGTGGAAAAGAGAAGGCTCAGGGTGACATCACTGCAGTTGACAACTCCCTCAAAGGCTCAGGGGATGGGAGGAGCTGCTCTCCTCTCTCTGCTGAGCAGCGACAGGACACGAGCAATGGAATGAAGTTCAGGTTGGACATTAGGAAAGAGTCCTTCACTGGGACAGTTGTGGTCACTGGAACGGGCTCTCCAGGGAAGCCGTCATGGCACCGAGCCTCTCGGAATTCCAAGAGTGTCTGGACAATGCTCTTAGTTCTGTGGTTTAGGTTTACGTAGTTCTGTGAAGAGCAGGGAGTTGGACTCAACGATCCTTATGGGTCCCTTCCAACTTGAAATATTCTAGGATTCTAAAATACCTAATCATTTAAGGAAATTGACATCTCCTTGAACGGAGATAATTACTTCCAGAACACAAATAACTCATTATGAGATATTGCCACATGTCTGTCCTTCAGTACAGTGTGACTGTGAGAAATCATCCTGTGTTTCTGTGTATGCTCTCTTATGACTTATTTTTAAAGGTTTTTATAATGTTTAGGTGAAAATATAATATTTACTGCATGTACAAGACAAGCTAGCAGAATAGTATTACTGTTGTAAGTCCTTCTAGCCAGCTCATTGAAAAGCTGCTTGTGGTGCTGAAGCAGACTATCTATTTTCTTGGTGAATATGTGAAAAATGGAGAAATTCGGTGAATACCTCTGTTTCCATCTTCCCCCTTCATTCACCATCTGCTTGTTTCAAACAGGCCAGAAATTCTGTTTTATATTTCCAAGGAAACTGTTTTTATATTAAAATGTGTATTAATTGAATATAAAATTATAATGATAAAGTCAAGAGTTACTGGGCTAATGTTTCCCCTCAGTCATAAAAATTGTATGACAATTTCTACTTGAGATTCACTTAATACCAACTTGGAAAGGGTTTTGGCTCTTAGCAAAATACTCCTTGTTGATGGCCACATCATCATTATCCCTTTGACTCCTGACACAGTGCCCACTCCAAGGTTGTTTTATTATGGTAAGTATTGAAAAAAATCCAGAGCAGGCAGTGTGGTGAAGACAGTGGTTTTCAGCAGAAGTCCTCTCTCCATCATTTTTATTCAGTATAATGTAGTAGTTGCCAGAGGCAATGTGCAAACATACAGATTTACTGTTGCTGCCTCAAACAGTTAAAAAGCTAAAGAGTATTAATAGTTAGCATGGAAAGATCTGCATTTCCATTTTGCCTGAAAAACGTAGAGTAAACTCTATGAAGCAGTTTCTAACCCAGAGTTAGTTCTGTCAGATTGGAGGATACGTGTAGTGAGAAAAGATGCATGAGAAAGAGGTAGCCAAGTGACGACTGGATGTAGCCTGCAGTAGGATTTGGTTCTGACCTGGTATTTCCCATTTCTAGTCCATTAGCATTATCATACAAATTTTTTTAGAAGCACCCTTATTTTACAAACTGCTTTTCCTTCTAGCCACCCACCACTTTAGGAAGGGTAGGTGACCCTGGCAGACTATTTCCCCAAATCATTATCATTTTTCTTTCTTAAAAAGCAAGAAAAGAAAATATTTTTCTCCTTTTTCTTTTAAAAAATGTAATAATTTTTTTTTTTCTGTAATAATAATCATCAAATAATTGTTTTTATGTGTTTAAAAGCAAGAATCAGTTTTGGGTGCCACAAGCCATAGCTTTTACAGCCATGGTGATGGTTCATATTCTGGATACCCTGTATGTTAATAGCTTAGGAACAACTCAAAGAACCTAACATTAAAGCTTCTGTTTTCTCTCTGGATGATCAGAAGAGGGAAATCAAGTGCTGTATATCTTGAGAAAAGATTTTTTTTTTATACTAAAATTTATTTTAAATTAAGTCTATCAGATCAGTTTAAATATTGCTCTAAATTCTAAAATATAATCTCTTGGTAGATATTTAGTGCAAATTGAAAAAGCTTAAATGGCTTAAAAATGGCTTTGAAGCATTATGTAGAAGCAGAGATCATTTATAAATGATGGGACGTTAATGGCTTCCTTCTACATTTAGCGTAAGACTTTGAAGATGAAATGGAAGTGTCTCACTGTAGAAATACACGATGTATATGTATCTCTAAAAGTTTATTTAGTTTAAGTATGTATTTTGAGATTCTTTATGCTTGTGTAATAATTTGAAATTCAGACCAGTAAGTTTATTATGACAGAAAGTTTGCTATCTAGGACAGAACCCTTTCCATTTTTTTTTTTTTTTTTTAGGCTTTATTTGATTGTAGACATATTGGCTAAATTACTGGCTTGTTATTTGCTCTCTTTTCTGACATTGTTTAATCCATCTGGCTTTGAGAAAACATCAGTTCACAAATGAAATAGCTTTAAATTTAAGCGGAAGAGATATCTTATAGATATATTATTCCAGTTGAAATCCTGTGGTGTAGGATCTTAAGTACCTGACTCCCATGCCAGTGTCAAGGAGAGCAGAAACAGCTAAAAATAATGTACGATTGCCTTAGACCCGGAATAAGTCATGATTTTAAATGATTCCATTATGGAGGAGTTATACTATGGGCTATTTTGCTCCTGGCAGAATTGTATGGAGTAGTTCATGTTTAAAAAGAATGTGGACAGCAAACTAGATAGGTTTAAAAAGTATATATAAATTTATGCATTTTTATAAATAAATAAAAATTTGTCAGTGTACCTTTTTTGTACAAAAAAAGAGAAGAAATTAAAAAATTTAAAAGGGGGAAAAAAAGAGAGAGAGGGGTTTTGAATCAGCAATCTTCAGCATTATCTTGTCTAATCTAGACTGAAAGGTGATATCTGTAGATTTCATAGAACAGTACAGTAACAAGCTCACTCCTGTTGATAAAAGGGAGCTGGTCAAAATATTTGACTAAAGAAATTGTAAATTCTTCCAAATTCTGGATAATATTTATTTCAAAGTCAATTTGGCATTTCTAATAATCATAAGTGACATATACTGTTTGATGCTGGGGAAAATAGCTCATTTTGAAGTGGAGATTTTCCAAGATGATTAAGATGTTGTTTCTGAATAACTAAAGACCATACCAAAATTTAAGAAACGATACTTGTCCATAGTGGATATCCATGAATAGATCCTGACAATAAAAAAACCCAAAATAACAAATTAAATTGTCTAATGAGTCAGCCACCTAGAACTTTAAACTCCTTTTAAATGCCCCTACAATTTTACCCCAATGAATGAATGTAGGCAAGAAATTCAAGGCATAAAATGAGGAATATTTGATCTACTTTGGCTTTTTTTTCAAATTCATTTTAGGGCATGGTTCAGAAAAATGCTCAAAAGCATATCTGACTTTAAGCAGGCAAGTCATCCTTTATTTCTCAGAGACTATACACATCTCTAAAATTATATTAAGTGTATTTTGCTGAATGAAGATGTACAAGAAAAAGAAAATGAAATGCTGGAGTCCAGGAGTGAATAGCATGCCTCGAATTTTCATCTAGTAGTCACGAATAATCATCTAGTAGTCAGATGTTACCTGCCTAATTTTAATTATTGACACTTGATAAAATATTTTGCAAAAAAGAGTTGATGTAAGGTCAAAGGAAAGAAGGAATTGGTGGGAACAGGGATGTATACAGCTTAAAAGGCAAGGTCAGTGTTAAACTTCACTGACAAATTTGACCTTTTAAGTAGCACAATTGGAGGCAAGGTTAACCATTCCTTTTTCCCATCCTTGTCCAGCTGAAATGGCATTCCCTACAAGCACAGGTAAACAGAACCGCAGAAATTAGCAAGCAAGTTAATTTTAGTACAAATTCCTAGACAATCCCCAGACACTCACCAGTAAACACAATGTAAGGAGGGCTAGAACATGGCCCAAGGAAGGGGCTTTTTCCTCTTCTTATGCCTGAGGTTATTTTGCTAGGAAATACATCTTTCAGTGTACTATAACTGAAACTATTCTCATGCTCTGTTTTGGACTTCTGATAAGCACAAAGCATTACCTTGTAGACCTGGCAGACTGACTCTGCCCTGTCCCCCAGTAAGTCACAATTTGTAGTGCCCATAGAGAGACAAACTCAACCTCCTGCTCCCCAGGGTTAAAAATTGAAATTGAAAGGTTTTTCCAACTACTTCTACTTTCTGTTGTTGCAAATAGTTAATAAACGCCTAATGACAAAGCTAAAGAGACCAATTAAACATTCTTCATTTTAGTGTGCTAGGAGGTTGATTCTATGCCTTTGACAGCATTTTTAAGAAAGTCAGTTTTCCCTTTCTGTTGCAGCCTTTTTGGTTTAGCAACAACAAAAATTGTTTGGAAACAGACATTGTCAAACTCCTTAGAGCAGCTTTAGAAATCACTCACAGAAACCAAATCCCATCCCACACCGAATGTCTCCTTTTTAGCCAATGCTGAATGTTATTTTCCACCAATAACCCATATTCCCAAACTAACCCAGCTCTTGCTGCTTTATCGTAAGTCTTGCACTATTTAATGCTGTACTTGAAGCACCAGCTGCTGGACACAAGCGATAACAAGAGACTCTCACCTTTCATTTTAAAATGTGCATGTTTCTAGCTTTCATAGCTGTGGAGTACAGCTTGAAAATATCATCCAAGAATAACAGAAAATTCAAAAAAAGAGAAAAAATACCATTTTGTGCAAATCTTCTAACTTTTTAGGCTCAAGACTGGCACTATTGCAAAACAAAAATCGAAATGAATAAACAAAGACAATACTGTTTAAAGATGCTCTTTACCTGGAAGATGGAAACACACAAAAAGATAATAGCATCTAAATACATTTTCAGGTCTATTACAGATTATCTTTTATTGACAGACAGAAGTCCCAGGATTATTAAAAATGTATAGAGGTACGACACAAAATTATTGCCTGATTGTTAACATCGATGCAAAACCACTTACACTACTCAAAATATTACTCTTCCATCTAACAATTAATGTTGTGCAGTAGAGGACATTGTGCAGCTCTTACTATGGAAAAGAGCTTTGCCAACATTGTGTAGTGGCCTACTGTTCTTAATTACACAACAAAGCATCTTGTTTCTCCCATGCTAAAAGCAAAACGAGAGTATAACTGCTTAGGTAAGCTTAATTAGCTCCAGCGCTAATGCTAACTTCCATCTTTGAATAATTCCAGCCCCTTATGCTAATTCAAAACCCATGAAATTGTAGCAGTAAAACAACTTCACATCTACCTTACCTACTATGTGAGATGCATTTAAGAAAGTGCTCTATAAACTCTGAAACAATCTTGAACTCTTTTTTTTCTTCTTTTTTTTTTTTTTTTTTGGAAACTGAAGCAATTTCATCAAGAATAACTCACCTTCCAAGGGGAAAAGAGAATTATGATAACTCATATGCCTTTGGAAGAGCTTTACCTGCTGTGATAAGCCTATTTGACTACATGGCTGCAAGAACAGTGACTTTTTGACATCAATTCCCATAAGGATATATCTTCCAAAGCTTTGGTTTTCTTTACAATTTAATTCAGTTGCCCTGTAGTGGAACCCCTGATGTCTGGATATTGCCTCCGCAGCTTTCCTTCTCATGGTCCAGGTTTTCTTCCCCACATGACCATTGTTCAACCTGATATGGCACTGCTAATGTTGCATGATGAATGATAATTCTGCTGGGAAAAGCATCGGAATAACATTAGATGACTAAAGTTTGTTGACATATTTCAACTTTTAAAATGAGAAAAAAAAATCCTGGCAAGAACAGTTCAGTAAAATTATAAAAGGTATTAAGCCATATTTAAATAATGTAGGTGAGTGTTAGACTCCAGATGTATGAATGGGTCAGATATTCTTCAGTCCTTTTCATTTCAGACAACACAAAGTTCAGATTGCTGGACAGGGCTTGGTCTTTTTCTGAGTGGTCACTTTTGTTTTGTTTTTTTTTACTGGTCATATACATGAGAGATCTTCAGTATAACCACACACTTCACAGTTTAAGCTTTAATATTCCCTTAATCTTTAAGAACAGGATTTATTTAGACTGAGAAATATACTTCAAAAATGGCATTCTCAATAGTGTATCAAAAGTACAACTAGGATATATATATTTGATATTTACTTATCAACTTAGTTGATATTTACTTATTTACTTAGTTGAGGAACTACAGATACCTTAAGCTGAACCAAGAATCTCTATCAGTTGCAATTTCTGATGCTGAAGAATTTTGTATCTATGACTAGGTAGGACGAAATCAACTGCAACTGACGTCAGTAGCAATACCTCCTAGCATAATATATTACTTGACATGAGTAATGGTGGCAGAATACACCCCTATGGGGATTGCACAACTAAAGATTGGTACATTAAGTTGAAATACTCCCCTGTAGTATTTCCTGATACAGACTTGTCAGTGTACTCAGAGCCTGATCTGTTATTCCTTTCATTGACTCCTGGGTACTGTTATAGTTTAGGAGGATTTTTTTTTTTTTGGTTGATTGGTTGGTTTGGTTTTGGAATTTTTTGTTGTTGTTGTTTTGAGTAATATTCTATGAGGTTAATCAAATTGAGTCTAAGTCACACATCAAATTCCTTTTGAAAGAAGAAATCTTCTGTAAGGAACTTGTGTAGTTTAGCCCTGCAAGGGAAAGGGGAAAATTTAAACAAATTTCTTAGGGCTTTAATAACACTGATATGTTCCTAAGAGAAGCAGCCATACCCTGGTCATTCCATGGTATATTAGAAGATAGTGCATGAGAATTGAAGAAATATGTTAGGTTGCAGTATTCCTCTCAGATTTTGGAGAGGAAAAGAAACATCTTGCTACTCTAATACTGGAAAGTGATCAAATATTTATCCATGGGAAAAGATTTTTGGCATTACATCAATACTGTAGAAAAATTGCCTTCTGTTCAGTAAATACTGGGAATAAGTTTTGTTGGGAGAACAGACTGATACATGCATCCTAATTTCATTGCCATACAACTTTTTCAACAAACTGTGAAAAGGATTATTTGGAAATGTGAGCAAATTGCAATCCCATTCCTATGATGTTTTGTTTCTAAGAAAGGTGCTATAGAAAGAATGAGCAACAATAGAATATCTGTTAGAAATTTAGGTGATGGAGCAATAGTTCCTAGCACAGCATACCAAAAATTACACAGGGAGCGTTTCATGAAGATGACAGAAACAGGACAAAACTTCAATGCTGAGTTGACTCAGTATTGAGGAGCAAATTTTTAGACCAGGCTAAGTCTGGCAAGAGAAAAAAAGTTACATAAACCCATCCCATATTTGCCAGGTTGTGTCATCTTCTAGGAAGCTAGAAATGCCCTATCATACCCAAAGATCACAGTCTAAAAAGTGATTTATATGTCATATATTGCTCTTCTGATTGTAAATGCAGCATCATTTTCTCCAAAATTGTTGTAACTTTTATTTGTGAGAATTAATGAAAGAGTGTTTCACAACTGCTCCTAAATGTTTCTTATTTTCAGTGGGATAAAATCTCAAGTATCTTTTTAATGTCAATGTCATGCAAGTTTATTTTGTTTGGAATATATTGACTAGCAAACTGAATAATTTCACCTTGAGTTAGTGGGGGAAATTAAATTTTTCTGTAGTTCAGTACTCTTGCATTGTCTTATTCTAAAAAGAATACGTAATCCCGATTCTATTTTTTTGTGATGTTACTACTAGTGATAGCATCAGAATAAACAGCAATCCTTAGTCTTCATGTACTTGTCCTATATTGCATCTTAATGCTAACCTGATTTTTCCCTTGTAACCTTTGGTTTCTTTTGTTTTCCTCTATATACTTTATACTCTCCACTTTGTTGGGTTTTCAAAGTAGGCCTCAGTGTGATTTGGGACTGGGCATTTACATCACCTGTATGTTAGGTGTTTAAGTACTTTATTAAGTAGATTTTTGCTATCTTGCTGATCTTTCAAGGCTTCTGCACTTTTTACTTAGTTTTTATTTTACCATTATAGAAATTAATGGGTTTTTTAGAGATTTAAAGATCTGCAGAAGAGCAAAACTATAGATCGTAGATCTGAATTTCATAATTAGTAGTTTGATGTTTTAATTCTAAATTTTCAGAATTTGATCACTACCAGAACTTAATCAAGTAACAGTAACACAGATAAACTTGCATTTATCCCATGTTCCTCCTTCCCCCATAGAGATGGGTTCCTCAGAAGCAGAGGAAAGCCAGATGGAAAGCAGCAGTTTGAAGTCTTGAATGTGTCACTGATTTGGGGACAAGCTTGGGACCAGTATGCTTTAAAGTAACTGGCAGTTCTCCAGGTGATACTGTTGATGCACCCAGACACCTCAAAACTCTTCCATTTCTAATCTCATTTTCAGAGATGCAAGTGCTCTGAAGAGCAAGGTAGAAAGTTATTAGAGACAGCTATTAAAATATTATTTTACATAATAATATTTTATCATTATCACAATCAATGCATTTTTTAATGCAGGAATAAATTTTAAAATTATATAATTTTTTTGATTTATTAATTTCTAACTTTATATTCTACAGTATGGTCAATGGCCAAGGAGTAGAAGTTCCCCACAGCCCCCCAACATACTTTATTTCACATCAAGCATTTTTCAAAGGTTATGTTGAAACATTATATCCTATATCAGAACTGTCTCTTGAGAATAATTGTTTGCTTTGGGGTCCTCAAACAGTAATTCCAGGATCTCTGCAGGCAAGGTTATTTAAAGAAAGACATGAGAATTATTTGGTCACTGCTGAAGCACCTGTAGCACCACTGCAGGGATGGACAGTGCCAGAATCACCAGCTACTTCAGGAATCAGTAAATAAAACCCAGTAATATTTATAGTCATTTGCTATCTGTAGTAATTTTATACAATATGAAATAGCTAGTACTTTTGGTGAGTATTTTTTTAATGTTTTCTGAAATATAGATATTAGAGATACACAAATAACAAGAACAAGCTGCTAAACCATTCAGAAAATGAGCACAGACGTAGCTGTTCTTATGGAGCAAGATGCTGCAGTGCATGAGAATAGCACTTTGTAATGTTGAATGGAGAGTATGTGTGTGCCTCAGTGGAGTAATACAAAAAAACATGCAAAATTCTAAGAAATATAATGGAAAAATATCTGGACAGTTAAAACCAGAATATATCCTGGGGTGTAAGCATGAATTCTTCCAGCCTCTAGAAGCTGTATTCTGGATCTGAAGATTCTGCCTGTTCTTACTGAGTGAAATACTAACTGAATATTTGATCAATCCATGAGCAGATACAGCACAACATGTACTCAGTACAGCTGAGCCTCCAATGACAAGACTAATTTTTATGATGATTTTAGAAGAGGAAGTTTGACTGATAGTAAAACTTGGAAATATTTCTGGTTAATCTCCTCAAGACAAATTAAAATGGATTAATTCAATGTCCTGTATTAGAAATGGATGTTCTTCAATAGGACTGTCCCTATCAGATGATAAAGAAAGTAATCAAAACTGTTTAAGAAAACTGGTTTAAACTGCTTGTTTGTCATGTTGATAGAATGAGCCTGGATCTTTTGTTCTTGTCCTATTTCATGTGGATATCACTCATTTGTTATCCATGGAGTCTGAATTACATTATTCAGTTGGAACTGAGTCAGCTGAAATGCCTGTGTTAAGAAAGATTTTACTTTATAAAGTATGAGGTTCAAACAATGGAAGAGCACAGGTTTAGAGAGGCTTCATTTTCCAGCTGTCTTTAAATTTAGAGAGCAGAAGACTTGCTAATTAAAAGTTTTCCAATGCAATACATGACGATACATCTTGTAAATCATAGACTGGATTTTGTGACAGAATAAAGCAGAAAGGTCAAATAGAATGACTAAACCAATGCATTGATCAGGTCATGGGAAACTGTGTTTGAAAGACTGCAATAAAAAAATTATGGTGCAAATTCCACACCTGAATCCAGGTATGTCTGTGTGCATGATACTGAGGGCAGAGTCTGGCTACAAGGCATGACCCAAAACATTATTAAAATGAAGATCAAGCTTGCCTCTGCTCAAAACAGCTGAAATTAGCTCAATAAACTATTAGTATGACTCTGATGCTTAAAGCCATACTGGTGTTCTTCAAGATTACAACACCTTAGTTCCCTTACTCTACTAGGATACTGAAGCTTTGGGTTTCTGCTGTAAAGAAATGCAGTCAAATTTAAACTCAGAGGAATCTGGGCCTGCACACTACCCGTGACAGTTCTATTGGGCATGCTTGGCAATAAAGCCAAGACTAATCTTGGATACCATTTTGTGAAAAGGCTTAAAGAGGAAGGCACTCTATTTATTTGGTTATTCTTTGAGTTCACTAATAATTGTCCACTGATCTTCCTGAGAAACTATTTCTGTGCAAGTCAAATGAGGGACTGAGGCCTAAAGGTCAGTAAAGTATCACACAGGAAAACAAAAACAGTGTGTACATATTCCTTAGTGCAGACAGTTGAGAGCACATGCTTATTGTGTCCATTTTTTTCAAACTTGTATAACAATTTTGCTACTAATAATCTACTTAGTAAAAATGAGTAGTAAAAATCAGCATGGCATGATTTCAAGAAACATGCCTCTGACTCTCCAAATTGCTCTCTAGTGTACATGGTACATACATTGAAACTGTTTATGGATTTTGACTTGATTGTACTGTGAAACCTAACCCTGACTTTTCATTTCTGTGACTTAAAGTCGAGAACTTTGTTGTGTAATTAAGTACAGTGGGTCACTGGGCACTGTGGCAATGCTATTTTCTAGTGTATGGAGTACTGAATCCATAGAGCAACATTAATTGCTAGGTAGGAAAGGATATTAATATTTTGAATGGTTGTAAGTGGTTTTGCATAAATGCCAGCAATAAGGAAATGGTTTTATGTTTTATTGTTATGCATTTTTAATGTCAGAGTGTGCTCTAACCATAAAGCTTCTAACAAAAATTAAAGCACTGTCTGAATCTTACTGCACATTTCAGAAGGTTTTTCTCATAGTATCTTCTCTTCTTTCTCTTCTCTTCTCTTCTCTTCTCTTCTCTTCTCTTCTCTTCTCTTCTCTTCTCTTCTCTTCTCTTCTCTTCTCTTCTCTTCTCTTCTCTTCTCTTCTCTTCTCTTCTCTTCTCTTCTCCTCTTCCTCCTCCTCCTCCTCCTCTTCCTCTTCCCCTCCCCTCTCCTTTTTTTCCTTATCTTTGTCTTTTTTTTTCTTCTTTCCTCACCACACTTATCAATGTGTGCATCAATCTTTCCTTGATTTACTCTCAAGATGAACTCTAAAATTTTGCATCAGAGATACTCTATGACTCTTCCCAAAAATCAGGTAATGTCTTAAACATGGAACTTCACTTGTGTTTTTACAAAGACCACACTCAGTCTCACCAGTCTTACCCAGAAGGCTTGATTTTCTTTGCTAGTGTGACAATAGAAAACACTAGTCTAGGCCCATAGGTGGTGAATCCAGAGTCATTATAATACGCAAATACTCTGAATTAAATGGGTAGAATATTTGCTTTTCATGTTTTATATGTTCTTGTTCATTAAGTAAATATTATTTTTCATATCACATTTTTAGGATTCTTAGTGCTTTACAGGATGCAGTTAAACTGACCTTATATTTAAGAATCAATGTGATCTCCTGGTCAATAATAAAAAAGCTTTTTGAAATGACAGAGACATTCATCACTGTCAGTTAACAGTTATGATTACTTGGACCATTCATCGTTAGTAATTAAACTTAAAAGAAATAATGAAATTATCCTAAATTTCTCCTTAGAAAATGGCAGTCTGAATATAGGCTAAGAGACAGACGCAAATAGCTTTATCCGTGACTTTGCTGTAAGATTCCTCCAGGATCACAAATGCGTAGCTCTTTCTTCACAAAAGTTACATGCTGAGAAATATGTCAAAACATGAATCAAGTAATTAAATAGTTAAGTGAATGTTTAATAATAGATTCTATTACAACTATTTACATTCCACTGGGAATGTGCCATATAATGATATTGTAGTCTTCAGTATCATCACCCAACTTTCAGAGCAGCATTTTCTGTAATAGAATGAGACATTTATCTTGTATAAAGTTTAAATGGGTAGAGCATGATTGCAGAAGCTTGTCAGATGATGGCTCTAATGAGATCCTTATGGTCACCATGTGATGCTACGTCGTTCACCCTATCTCTAGAATTCACAAAATTTTGTACATTGATTTTTCCCTTTGCCAGGTTTCTCAAGATAAACAAATGTTTCTATGACAACTGGCTCTAAAAGCAACCATTTTCATGGCAAGAAAATTTGAATATCTGACCTTACAGGTACAATAATGCCCTTGTATCATGTATGTATATAGTTGTACCAGAGACAGCAAATGTTTCTGTTCTGGTGGAATATTATGTACAAATGTGTGGTACATAAACCTTTTAAAATATCTATATCCAATTTTATGTGTAGAATTAAACTATGAAATGCACATAAACTCCTGGAAAATGATGGGTGATTTAAGGCAAAAATGCATAAGAAAAATACCTTTTTTTCTGATAGTAGTAATGCTCAGTGATCTCTGTAAAGGGTCATGCTCTAATTGCCCAGAGAAATGCATAAGCATATAAGGAGATAGTCTCTATTCTAAAGATTTTACAGACTAAGATGACAAACCATCTCTAAAGGTGGTAGCATAGTATAATAGAAAATCACTTAAATATGCATCGGTGTATATAATTATACATATTGGTACATGTATATGAAAACTTACTGAAATCAATACATTCACATGTAGAAATATACCACATTCTCCTCTGTGAACATAAATATCTCTATTTACACTCATACTATAAAACCTTGCATTCAATTTTTAAAGTAAACTATATCTAATTCTTCTTTATTGAACATCTTATAGGAAGCATTAAGTTATAATTTCTTGAGTAATATCAGGAATCAGAACTTTTGCTGGTTTTAGATTAAAGTGTTTCAGCTGAGGTGTCATAAAGATAGTTTGGGGAAAAGTCAACAGAATCAGTCTGAGTCTTAAAACAAGAAGGCAAAGATGATTATATTAAATACAGAACAGAGGTAACAGATCCATGATTGGTCTTAAAGGTGAAAACAAGAAACATTATTTTGGTCACTGAAGTTGGTATTCCTTATCCTTTTTTTCAATGAAGGAGTTCACACAAGAGCAGATGACTTCCCCTCACTTTATTGTAAATACTGAAAAATATGGTGACATTTAACAGTGCCTTCCTTTTCCCAAAAGACTTTCTTATATATATATAAAAAAGTAATACCCAACAGAATTGTTTTGATTTTCCTTCATGTTAATCATGATCTCAACAGCATTTTTATGACAATTAGTTAGAAAAATTATAATCTCAATTAATAAAAGGCAACAGATTTTATTAAAAACTTGAAATCATAAAATGGGATTTACCCTGTCTGGTTCACTATTAACACACTGTATAGGTCTGCCTTCAGCATCCTATCAGCTCTATTTTATAGGAAATCTTGCTGCAGTGGATGTCAGATTCAGGAGTTTCACTTTATTAGTTTTATCAAGACTGCTGATGATTTTGCAAAAAGGAAGTTTAAACCCACAAGCTTTCATTAAAATTTCCTTCAGAATATCTAAGAGTTTTCAGCAGGAAAAGTATGTGAATGTAGATTCAAGGGAAATATTTTATTAACAAATTATTCTATGTTTAATACTTAATTTTTGAAGACTTTTTAGAACTATGCCATGTTTGTTAAAAGAATACTTAGCATCTTGATTTATTCTTGGTTCAATTCTGTAAGTCTTGCTCAGGTTAAAAAATCTTAACTTCTTCAGAAAATCTCCCTTCCAAATGGCAAGGCAATAGAATGCACTTGGCACAAAACATTCATAGTTAGTTGTCTGACAATCTGGCATCTGATTGAGTATCTGATCCTAGACACATAGAAACAAACAGGTTTAATTTCCTGGACAGTAACCTTCAGTTCAAACTCCATGGATATTTTGATTTTTTTAAAAATACCAAACACTTTAAAACCCCATCAAACTTAGTGCCTTTGAAAACTGCAGTATTTTAATAACACAGCCCATTTCTTCTTATTCTTGACTCTTCTTTCAGACAGTGGACCAGTTAGAAAGGTGATCTATAGCAAAGCATCATATCATAATAGTGTAGGCCCTATATTAAAAAAAGGACAACAATGACGCTAATGAAAATACATCAATAAATTTTCAAGTCTCATCATTGTTCATTTTACAAGAATCAAAGAATGAATACCCCAAGGTTGGTTGATAAACCGTTAACATATTGAGATCTGCATTTTCTCTTATGTATTCCCAAACTTGTTGTGCCCTTTGGAAAAGAAAATAATTGTTTTTGACATTATTTGACTGACTTGATTCAAGTAGGCCATAATTGTAGTGCTGATCGGATTTCCCTAGACCGCTTGAATTTTCAAGCAGGACTAAAACATATGGAAACATGATGGTTAATCGCAAACAGATACGCCACACAATAGCGTACCTGATGGTTAATCACAACAGATACACTACAAAATTGGGGGATTTTTTTTCCTCCTCAATTCTCATTCTACGCTTCACTGAAGTTACTTCAAATTTACAACTGTTTAAAGGTCAAAAAATGTAGCAACAATGTAATTACCACTGGAAGAAAGCTGCTAGTAGCAGTAGCAGAGAAGTTGTCACTGCATAAGTACTGTTTCAGTATACAAAAGAGTACTTACATATGTTTTAGTCAGCAAAGAACTGGTTTTCAAACTCTTACTTAAGGAAAAAAAAAATAAACAGAAGAAAAACAAGGCTCCTTTTCTCCCGTGAGGCATTTGTCAGACTTACAAAGGCTAAGACACAAAACATAAAAAAAATCTTTGGGTGAGGGTTCTTTGATTGTTCATATCTAGCCAATGTAACTTTCAGTGATCCGACAGAACAGTGGAGGGAGAATATGTACTGCAAAACTAGTGGTGGAAATGATGGAAGGATCCAGTAATCCAAAACAGAGAGAGCAAAACAGTGTTTATAATAAATAAATATTTATCATAATAGTAGAAGAAGAAGCCAATAGGACAAAAGCAGGAATAGATTTAAAACCATGATTTTTAGAAATAAGACAAAAAAGTTTGGATATTCAGTTGCCACAATGACCTCTAAAATTTTGTAGCAGTAGTAGCACAGTACGGGGTTGAGAAAAAGAACCATAGCGAGCAAGAACCATATTTAGTTTTGAAAAATGAAAGTGATCATACTACCTGGGAGGTAACAGGGAATTATAAAAATAGTAATTGGATCTTTAGCATTGTAATTTACAGTCTTGATAAGGTCTTTACTGGAAAACTTACTGCTTCTGACTATCCAGTTGGGTTTTCTTTGGACCCAAGGTTAGGGAATACTACTCAAGTATTATCAAAAGCAAAATGAATTTAGTAACACTGAATCTAATTGGCTACTTATGCATGAAGGCAAAAAAAGGCAGCCCTAAGTGGAACAGTCTATATACATTTATTATTTGTATTATTTTTCCTGATAGCTCGATTGCAAGCCTATCATTCATTATGGCAGATGCTGTACAAACCAGATAAGGTACAAAAAAATGACCAAAAGAGTAATCATATATGTTTCCAAGTCAAGAAGCAAAACAAAGACATTGAGTGAAAACTGGTAAACTGGTAATGGTGTTATGAGCACCAAATCCCAGCTGTTGAGCTGGTTGGAGGTATTTCTAGGAATCCTTGCAGGTGAAGGCCTATGAAGGAAGACCTGGAACTGGGATCAAGAAGTTCTGAGAACTTATATCCATGGCTGATCAAAGGAAGCCTGTATCTCTACAGGAGGAAGAAAAAAACTCTTTACAACTGACAACTGCATGGAACGAAGTAGGAGTTAAGGGATGGATTCATAAATGAGGTGGGTGCGATCAGCTACCCAGATAGGAAAAAGTCTACTTCAACTCTCTGAAGCAGACACAACCTATGTAAATATCTCTGTTTTCTACTTCAACTCTGTGCTCAAGTTATGGTTACAGACCTGATATTCATTTTGATTTTTTTTGACACAGCAGTCCTGAAAACTACTGAGTTTTCTGTCTTTCCTTTTGTCTATTTTTAAACAAATTGACAACACAGAAGCAATTAATTAAAAATAGAGGATTTCACTCTAAAGAATTCAATGAAATCTAAATTAATTTATGGCACATTTTGCTTGCTGATGTAATTTTGTAATGGTTGTAGCTAAATTTTTGTTCCCAGATAGTACTTATGTGTAAGTTGATGGAAGAGAAAGGAAAAATAGCATTGTAAATAAAGCAGGATCAAAGTAGGTTCTCATGATTTAGTTTCAAGGCATGCAAATATATTTTTTTCCTAAAAAGCTCTTTAGGATTTTACCATGCAAGATAGAATTCATAGAGAACTCACAGAAATGTATCATACTTCAGTTGACAGAAAATATTATCAAATGATTTCTCAAGTGTCTTTTTCTCATACTTTCCTTTTTATATTTTTTCCAAATCCTTAAAGCCTTTTATCTTTCTTTCTTTTTTCCTTTATAATCAAATTTTATTTTTAGGATGTAAATTTTTGTTTGAATTTTAATATTTCTGAATTGTGTCCAATATAATTTATATGCTCTAAATCTGTTCACTTTGATAATAATAGAAAAAAAAGTATAAAAACTTTGTTGTTTTCTCCTTGATAAAAGAGTTCTTCTGATCCTTATATTACATTGAATTTGGTTTAAGGTCATTGAAGTCAATTACATCTTTCATAAGCTAACAAATCCTGCAAAAACACACACACTTTCTTAGTACTCTTCAGCTCTTTTTAGTTTACTATAGCTAATGGTTTTGTCGATTCTGATTGAAAGATAAGTCAAATAGAGCAACTATGTTGCAAGTGAACCACTTTATCTGGATTTCCCAGAGATACATATTTGTTAATTTTTATTTAAGTTCATTTTTAGAATCATGTTGAACACAAGATGTTAAACAAGGAGTTTCAGTGAAATCCAAATCTCACAGGCATTGTCACTGGATTTTGGCACCACTGTGATAAACATACCTTGTGAGATTACTTTCTACTGATGAATGTGTGCATTACAATTACAATGAACTTGTGCATTGTCCTAGACTGTATATTCCTTCCCTTTCCAGATTGTATACGATGTTTACTGAAATGCAAACATTTGGGAAGCCTACCTGCAACAACAAAAACAACTGCAGGATGGATGGGTGCTCAAGGGCTTTCCTCTGTTCTCAGTAAGCACCTGCTTTGCTCTTAGTCCTTCTTTAGCAGAAACTGTCATATGAGTGGAGGATTCTGTGATGTGAATGAGTCAACCTTAAGAGGAAATCGTATTTTTTTCATGAGCCACCTGTAGATACTGATTTGGATTTTGATATTAACTGATGTAACCTGCCAATTTCCCTTGTCACATTAAATATCTCTTTCTTTCTATTCCCTACAAAGTCTGTGCTTTGGTTCTCTGTGTTATTATGTAAATGCTGTGTCTTTGCTTTTCCTAGTTAAAATGTTCTTTTAAATGTTGCCATTTCAAAGCTCATTATATCTTTGGAAAGTAGAAGATATACGAAGGTGTTGAAGAACTAACTCTGCTCAGATTTATCATACGTTTGATTGACTGGGGAAATGACTTTCAGTTGACATCTGAGCCAACAAGTTAGCTGAAATAAAATTTTGTTTAATACCTTTGCATCAATAATCTAGGCACAGCATCATTGATTGAGAAAGTCTGATCAATAGAGTATTACTGACTGCCTAACTGTAACTTTGCCAGACTTTTTTGTTAATTCTGCTGATGACCTTCGTACCACTGCTTTTCAGGTTCACCGTTTTTTTTCCTTTGAAATTCAATTTGCTCCATTTGCTATTATTTAAGGAATTTACACATTCAATTGATTTCATTCTATGTAATACAATATGAGTTTAGTATATAAAAAGATCATGCATGCTTGGGACAAAACTTCTGCAGCCCCAAATTAGAATCTTTGTGAGAAATTCACCTCAGGGAAGACATAATCCACGGAAAGAGAAAAAGGAAATATAAATAATTTATTTTAACCCTGTCAGTACTATGGCATTTTCATCTTGAGATTTGCATTCAGTATAGATGAAATAGCAAGTAAAAAGGGAAATAATCTCAACCTGTCCCAAATAGTTATTCAGGAATAATAAAACAATTACAGAAATAATGAAAAATTCCAAATCCTAACTAATCATTAAAAGAGGAATTCTCCATTCTATTCTTTCAGATATTTTCTTTCTCCACTCACTTTCATTGTGACTTATATTAGCCCTTGTTTGTATCTTTGTGACATTCTTCAAGCTATCTCCATTCACACTTTGATGGAACAAAACAACTGTTTCTTTGTAAGTTATTTAGCAATTTGAGATTGTTTCATGCAATGTTCCCTTGGAATACATAACGTTTCCCTTATGCACAGACAAGACTGACTGCAACAACTAGATGCATTTGTCTTTTCTAATGATATGTTGAGAAAAATGCACTGTTATTTTGTTTGATATAAATTCATGGCTTATGTTTTCATAGTTAGGAAGATTTTAAAAGTAAAATATGCCAAAACACATCCATCTTTCTCTGATTGCCCTATTAACATTTCATTGCTTGTGAAACATACATGCCATCTACCCCTATATAATTTTCCAATATTAGGAATTGAAATCAGATCCTGTGCTAGATGTGTGAATGTGCAATGCAGCACCTGGAAAGGAGTCTGGCTTGTTCTGAGGCTGGCTGCTCCCAAGTCTCCATTTAAAGCTGTTCAGAAGTACAAGAATGTCCAGGAAGTTTAAAAAACTGTCTTAGTAAAATGAGGACAGCCCTAAAATGCTATTTTTCTCCTTGACATCTTCTAGAGTCTACACATCTTTACAATATCTTCCATAGGCAAGGGATCTTGCCACTACTGGCTGTGAAGTTTTCTGAGAACCTTTCTATCAGCTCCATAGCACAAAATGTCTTTAATATTCTGTCAGGATCAGAAATACAGACCTTTCTAGCAAAAGGGTATCACATTACTCTTAATTTGCTTGACCTTGATTTTAGAGTGAGATGAAGGCATCTGTATTCCATTTAACTGACTAAGAAAATGTCACTTATTGGGAGCTAGCCAGATTTACCCACCTTTTATCCACCTTCCCACCCATCTGAGCACTGCCTAAGTGCAAAAGGCAAGCAAGTTTGAGACAATTAATGTTTACATGAATTAGACTCGAAGTTACATGTGCAATAGAATTGTTTAAAAACAAGTTAAATTTGGGGTATGCCATTCTGATTAATGATAATATTTATGTTTGAGAAAAGACAGTGACACCAGTGAAATTTCTTAAATGTATGCAATGTATTAGATAATTATATTAAGTCCAAGATGGTATTCATTCATTCATACTTCAGGTTAACATATTGATATTTATGATACCCAATTCCATTTCAGGGATAGAGACAGCAAACAAAAAATTTATGGAGCAGTTATATATACACCCAATATGAAATAAAAAAGTGACATCTAAAAATTCTAAATGTTTTGTTAATTTGTTTCTCTGAATTAATTCTATTTAGAGGTACAGGTATTGCTTTCTAATTTTAATAATACCTATCTTTTTTCAGAAATATTAAAATTAAATCACTCCCTCTATATGTTCAGTAGAACAATCAGACCATCTTTAATATTTCATTGTCCTATGAATTGCTATTGTATGCAGTCATAAGGTGACACAACTTTATAGCTTGCTGTTCAAAGTGAAAAACGTGAATGGTGCTAGAACCAGGAACTAACTTTAAACATGATTGGAGAATTAAATGTCTCCTTTGAAAAAAAAAGATTTGGAAGCAGCTCTCTTGAAAACAGGTAATTTACAAAATCGTAGTTTGAAGACTGAACACTTAAATGATTTATCTTGATTCTCTATTTAATCTTCTCTTAAAAATTAGGTATCTATGATTGAGGCAAACATTCTGGTACCTTTCAGATATTCGGGTATGTATTTAAAGAAAAATAGAAAGCTAAGAAATCACAACAGAGGTGGAAGGTTGTATCTCAAAAAATTTCCAGATCTGCACTGTGTCTCCTGAATAGTCCATTTCTGCAGAGTGACTTTTGAAAATTCCTTAAAATTCAGAAATGGTTAATTTTTTTTAGGGTAGGAATAAGATAGTATCTTCAATGCTTTTAGTCACTGTGCTGACATAGTAAATGAAAGCATATTAATTCCATTTTGTTGACCATTTAATCAGTGCAAAGTATATTTCATTTATCAAATTTTATGATATCTACTTAATGCCTGATTAGAAATATAAATAGAATTTAGCAAGTCCTGCAGAGGGAGAGGGTGGGGTGGTGCAAGGCTCCCCTCTCTTAAAGAATTATTTGAAGTGCTTCTAATTGTGGAACATATTTTAGTTCTGTGTAATAATAAAACAATAGGGTCTGTGGCAATTCCTCACAAGAATTGCTATATGTTCTCTGTGTCCTATATTCTTTAGGCTGGATTATAAAATTGTATGATGTCTACTGTAATATTTTTCTTTTTCTATCTTGTTACCTTTTTTTTTTTTTACAGTGAGCTTCAGGAGATGCACTATTTGAAAAGTCCTACTGTAGTCAGAAGGTAAATAAGACATAGACTGGTAATACCTGCAATTCCAGGATCTGACTCTAATTTCTTGAAAGCCTTACAATGCTGTTTCCTGGGCCTGCCATTTCATTAGTTATTCATCATCATAATGACTGTATTTATTATTACTGCTAAAAATAGGTAATGATGGCAGTATTTCATCTAATGGATTCACTTTGTCCCTGCTTGAAAATGTTGATCTGTCACTTAGAGCAGGTTTATAAGGCTGCAATATTATCTTAGTGGAGCTGTTTGTGCTTGTAAGTTTTTTATATTTGGAGTATTATAGATCTTCTTTTAACACAGAACTACAAAAATCAGATTTTTGTTTTGCTTAATCCAGAGTGAAAATACGTGTGTAATTTGGAGAGCTGTCTCTAAATGCTATTTAAGTGTAATAGCTTATAACTTTATTACCAGATTCTGTGATTTTTTTATCCTTGGGTTTGCTTGGTCCTCTGTTTTTTAGTTAGTAGGATAAGAAAACTTTTTGGTTTCAAATATAAATATACTTCCAAGAGGGTTTAATAAGCTCCTATGGCATACCTTACAGAAAAAATGAAAAAATCTATCAGTATGAGATCTGATGATATGAATGTGTTATATATATTAAAATGTACATAGCTTTTTTTAAATCCCCAAGAACAGTGAAAGGAATGGTTTCGTTTTGCAAATGCTTTCTTTCAAAAATGACTACTCCTACACCAAAAATGCAATTGCTTATTCTTCCGATCTTGTCCTTTCGCATTTTTTTCATTAGCTGTGGAGCTACTTCATGTTTCTGAGATAACTTGTTCTGGGGACAGAAAGAGGAAATTTAGCCAGCACATTAGAAATTAACTCATTAACATACTTCTGTAATTTAGTTTACTGAAACATTCCAAATTCTTATACCTCCTCCATACCTACCTTTGCTTCTGTCCCTCTCTGAGAGCTATAGAGCTGTTAACAGTCCTTAGACTTGAATTTGTTAGTTTATGATAGACAACTGTGAAACAGTCATTGTCATCATTGTCAGAGAACATGCTAAAGAAGGAATATTAGCGAATAGAACATGCTAAAGAAGGAATATTAGGGAATAGAGGCAAGTTAAACGGTTTGAACTACACATTTATATGTCTCAAAGAAGCTATAATGAATTAAGTAGGCCTTAAACAAGTATAACTATGCCAAGAACCCATGTAGTCCAGTGATAAATGCCACAAAAGCATTTTAAACCACTGCCTAAATATCAAGTAAAATATAAAAACTGTAAATGCCCAGCACCATCTGTGAGCCACTGGCAGATCTGCTGCACAGCCCTTGTGTGCCCTACCCCAGTAAAGGAATGGTCATCTTAAAGTGTGACTGCTAAAACATGTGAGCAGTAATAATCATGAATTAAATGATTTTACAAATCATCTATGATTTGGATAGATAGACCATCTATGTCTCTGTTTCTTCTGTAACATTACAAGATCACAGACTCATGATTCGACAATCCACACCCTGGTTCAGTGATTCAGGTTTCTTTCTGTGAACTACTTAGAACAAGGTACAAAATTCACACATTCTTTACACTTTTCTTCTGCCTAAAAGGGGGCTGCACTTTCTAGTCCTGTGCTTACAGTGTGTTCACAGTTTGTTTACAATTCACTTATGGGATTTCTAATACCAGCTTCAGTGTGTCCTTTAACCACAGTCATAGTTTTTAGATTCTTTCCACTCTCCAAAAAAGAATAGTTGTTTTCTGGTTTTGCAAATTGTTACCAGTTTCAGTACAAAAGGTAGACCTGCTTCCCTGTTTTTTTTTCTAAAAAAACATCTGCCTAACTTAACTTTGTGTGAGATTCCTGGTTAGTTCAAAAGGGAATCTCCTTATCAACTGTATTTTGGCTATAGAAACAAGTGGACTTGAAAAGTGATGACTGTGGAATGACTTTTCTTTTTAGCTGTTTTCAGCAATACTTCCCCCAGGCAATGCAATACTGGGCTGCTATAAGGCCTTTCCTTGGGCCAATACATTTACAGGTCTAATGAAGGAGTTCTGTCCTTGGAAAAAATTAACCTGGCAAGAAATGACTTGTTTGTTATGTTCTCTTATACTGGCTATGACAAATGAAGAGCCAGTGAAGGGTTGACAAGTTCTTGGTCATTGCTTGCTGCCTTGATTTGGTGTAATACTGCAAACAGAATGTCACCCTATACTTTAGTTTCTTGTTTTGCTCTGCCTATAAATATATTGCCATATTACTGATACTGGGATTACTACCCATTAAAAAAAAATGCTGTAAAGATGGCATCTTAGCCAGTCTTGGCATTGCACAATGAAAACAAATAAATGCACAAACTGAAAAATAGCCAACTGAGTAACAGGGATAAATCACCTGAAGAACAACACACTGAACAAGTAAAGTAAACAAATCACTTCTATATAAATGGTAGGACCTAATCTAGTGAAAATGATTAGCAATATCCAACAGCATTATCTCTGTCAGCAACAGTGGGATGGCTATTCACCCTATGGCTTACCTAAAGAAGACAAGAGATTCTGAGCAGAGTTTAAGAATTAGAACATTCTGTCTAAGAGGTATATCTAATAGACTTGTCTCATGCCTCTGATGTAAAATGTGTAGCCAAGATATTACTACCCAATCACTGTGGTATCCATCTGATTTTTTTTTTTTGGTCTGTGTCTCTAGCCATAGCAGTAAAAGTGTTTTCTGTTCAGCTTATGCATTTTTTAAAAAGTGTATCAGTATGTTTTACTCTTTTCTGCATTGCTGGTATTCCTTGAGAAATACTATCATTCTTTCTCCCAAGAATTTACTCGTTTTGCCATGTCTTAGCTCAGTCTTTTTGGATGCTTTATTTTTATCTCTCAAAACAACAGTTCCTTCTCCCAGCAAACAATAGTGAAGACACGGGCATTTTATAATTCACTCTCTGTGTACTTCACTGTCCAAAACAAAATAAATGTAGAATCTACATACAGAATATATTCCCCCTCCATGCACCCTAAGAGCTCTTGTACAGTATTGGAAGAGTGATCAATTACTGGTATGCAGCCCTCATAATAATGAGCAGGTTCTGGGACACACTCTGGCCATTCACCCAAGATAATGATCGAGTTGTGGTGTAGTAAACACATTCTGCATCCATCCATAGGATGTCATGCATTCTGCATAATATAAAGGGAACGATCAAATATAGAGATATACAAATACTGCAAGTACCACCCAGACTGGAGATGATGGCATACACAGATCTTGCTTAAACAGTCCTTAGCAAAATATGTTGGTATATGGTGCAGCTACTAAAGCAATACAACAATTTGGGTCAAATGCTATTCTGCACATAGGATTAAGCTAGAGTATTCTGCTAAATGTCGCATTTTTCTGGTGATGATTTTCAAATTAGCTTTCTAACTTTGCCTACTTTAACCTTTTTACCCTGCACTTCTCTCAGTGTCTCATAATCTTTTATTCTGTGTCTGATCTTCTAGTACCCTGTATATAATCCTTGCTAAAAAATTTCTCTCACTCTAATTGATTATTCATTTTGAAAGACAAAGAGGGAGGAAGCATAAAACACACAAGCTTCTGGTTCTCCTATTACAATTTAAGTTTGCTTTAGGTTTTTTTTAATGTTTTTTTCCAATCGAAAATAATTTTAACAGTTCTGCTTTTCTTTTTGCTAATTTTGCTGTATGTCTAATATTTCTTTGTAGAAGATGTGACTAGAAACTGATAGGTAATTTCTATTTAGTCTTTAAAAGACATGCTGAGTGGGTGGGTGTCTTAAACATGTACTAGAAACATCATTGCATCAGCATTTATTTTAGCTGCATGAAATGTGCAAGTATATTGACTGATTTTTATAGAAATCTCATTTGAGCTTTAAATTAAAAGGTAGCATGTTCGTAAGTTCAATTTATGTTGAAAGCAGTTCCACTGGTTTTCCAAAATTCAGCCTGTTGTGGTTTCTGGAAACCCCTTTACTTTATCACTAAGCAGGAATCCTGTTGGTCTAGAAAAACAGGCTTTCATTAAGCCCTTCCAGTCCCCTTGTTCATTCCTCCTGTCTTTTGCCAAGGCTGCAGTGAATGCAATGTATCTTAGTACTTGCTCAGTATATAAAGCTGGGGGAAGGATAGGGAAGGAGGGGATGTGATTGTGTTTGTCTTCCCAAGTCACCGTGTGGTGGAGCCCTGTTGTCCTGGGGCTGATTAAACATTTGTCTGCCCATGGGAAGTAGTGGATAAATGCCTTGTTTGGCTTTGCTGGTGTGTGTGGCTTTTGCTTTATCTATGGAAGAGTTTCAACCCCAGCACACAACTTTTCTCACTTGATCCTCTCCTGATTCTCTCCCCTGTCCCAGCAGGGAGAAGTGAGATGCTGTGTGGGGCTGAGTTACTGGCTGGAATTAAACCATAACATCATGAAGGCTGAGACCTTAGCAGGATCCTAAAAAGGAACAGGCATTTACACAGATAATCAAAAGATCTGTAGTTTCAGTGTTTAAACAAAGTAGATGACTCCTGATGGTTCATAGTATTAGCCAAGTATTGACAATAAGAAAAAACTTCCCCCATGGCCAACTTACTTTTTAATTATCCACTCTGGGATTTCTCATACTTTCCTCTAAGGCAACTTTTACTAGCCTCTCCCATCACCAGTGCCACCAAAAGAGTTTTTTAAACAAGATGGCTGCATCCAGTGATAGGTTCTTTGAATGCTAATTGGGATTACTCTCATTACTCTCTTTAGTTTCAGGTGCCTGATTTATTCAGACAAGGTTGAATTCAGTAATCTTTTTTTACAGCTAAAATTACAGCTGAATTACAGCTAAACCCCTCAGCTCTTCAGAATAAGTAAGATGTTTTTGTCAATATAAGATAGGAGTTGTTCTAAAACTTCAATTGATTATTTTACATTTAAGCATTTTTTTTAATCTCCTATTTCAGAATGTTGACCTGAGAAAAAATGGCTGTTGTTGTCTTTTTCAGTGCTGGTACATGTGAAAGATATAAAATACACTTTCTTTAGCTCTTCGTTTCCTATGTATGCCTACTAAATCTAGATGTTTGTAGCCATCCAGTGCTTGTTTTTCATAGGCCATCACAGTAGCTCAGTGATGTGTTCAGACCTTCATGAGCAACCTTTTGGTAGCAAACCCATTTGTGAGATATCTTTCTACAGAAGGAAAGAGATTGTTTTAGAAGGAAAATTTTTCCAGTTTGAAGCATTCACTAGGTTTAGTAAAAGCAAAGGAAGGAAAAGAAGTGATTGTTAAATACTTTGCCAGTATCTGAACATGTATTCTTTAAAGAAAAGTAATGGAAATTTTAAATTATATGTACATTTTACAAAAATTTAAATGAATGTCTGTGTCTAATCTCAAGTGCATTTGATTAAAAAAATGGACAATTTTGATGTTCCATGTTCAATTATTAAGCAAAAATATTCAGTTATCAGATAGTTAATTAAGTGGAACTGACTGTATTCATTAAAATATTTGTTCCAAACAAATGTATTTAACATTCAGATATTATGCAGAATAGGTGACAATTGCATATCTCCATGGAGATCAATAATGGGATTCAGATCATTGTGTAAAGAGTCTGCAAGTTTAATGCAGAGAGAATGTCATTATTATTTCTCTCTTAATGATGGTCATTATGCGCAAACACTGATTGAATTCCATTTGTTACCTGCATTTGAGCTGAGAGGAATAATTACAATTTAAGTGTCTCCATTAAAATTCATAAAAGAATATGAATGCAAAAATTATACTTGAAACTGACAAAATATACTTTGAGGATATAAATTGTGTTTTCTGATAGGCCTCTTAAAAGTATTAAAAATAGCTTCATTTTAATAAGATGGCATATAAAGATCATGCATTATCATCACCTTTATGTTAATTTTCATAATACATGACTAATACTAAAAAGTGAAGAAATTAACTTTTAAAAGTAGAAATTAATGAAACAATAGGCTACTTGTCATACAGCCTACTGGAATGGATACCTCTATATTTGGGTTATAGTCACCCATATTCATAATACCCAGTTAACTCATCAGCTGTTGTATATTGTGGAGATTACCCTGCCATGTTTTCTGTGACATGTTTCAATATGTTTTTTTAGTAATTAAATGGGATGTTATTAGTGCAGCCATTTATTCAAGAAAACATTTTACATGTTCTATGATTTACTGCATTGCACTGACTGCTTATTGTACCATGAGAGTGATTCAAGTGCTTACTACAAGTACGGAAGGGCCTGATCCGTGATGGTGCTCAGCTTTTCAACAGTTCTTTGTGCCTCTTGACTTCTCACTGAGGTGCTTACTCCTTTATAGGATTAGATCCTTAAGCTATAATTATTAATAGCAGCAATACTCCTGAGAGACTGCCTGATGACATATCTCCTGAAACAGTAAATGACAGCAGAAGACACTTCTTGCCATCTTTATATACTAAGAGATGACAGACTGGCTGGTGGGAGTAAGGTTTCTTTGCTAAGGGTATGTTAGTATGAAACACTTCCACCTGTTATGTATTCCTGAGTAAATATGTAGGGTCCTTCTGATGGGATGGTCATTTCCATTTTGCCTTTTCCTTTCTTTTCTTTTTTTTTTTTTTTTTTTTTTTTTTTTTTTTTTTTTTAGGACAGACATGGCTGGTTTAGGTAAGGTTATTGAATATATGCGGGTGAGCTGTTCTGGGTAGGTGATCTTTTCATGTCAGTTCAATTCTTGGGATGACCAAGGGATCTCTGGCTGTCAGTGTTAGGACTGAAGTTTGCTTTCTCTTGAGAGGGGTGATTGCACTGGAGACTCAAGATGCCTTTTGGGAGGATGCATACATATTATCATGCTATAACTTTATTATAATTTATATTATTATTAAACTTATTATTAATGGTGACAGCAGAAAACTGTTACTGATTATACGTGGATTTGTATCTTCCTGATTATTTGTCCCAGTTAGGAGATGAAGTCTTAAAAATAGTTGATAAAGCTTTACAAGGACAAAATACTGTGCTTATCAAGAAAAAAAAAAAAAAAAAAAAGCCAGGATATTTACAGCATTTCAACTTGTATTTTTCCCTCTAATCTTTTTCTGGCACTTCACTATTAAAATTATAAAGGAGAGTCTAGAATTGTATAACTATTTAACACTTGGTTAAACACTATTCAAGTATTTGTCACCAGGCAAATGTTTCCCTATTAAGTGAAATTTATGCTAAAATGGTTCTGATTAAGCAGTAGTCATTGCCATTTACAGTTGGTAGACTAAACAGTTTCCCTGGAAGATATCTCAATTAAGTGGCTGTCCAAATGAAACATGTCACTATTAAATCGTGTTTGCAACACTATTATACTTTACTCTTCTGAATGGTGTGATTTAAAATATAATTCAGTTACTAAACAGTAAGAAGTGCTTCACATATATAGCTTTCGTTCTTAGAAGAGACATGAAAAAATTGTGAATAGCACTTGGTTTAAAATAAAATTCAGGGCTTAGCATTAATCAGTAACAACTGAATATGCATGATTATTGGCAGAGCAAGTTTGTAGAATTGGCTTTGTGGAACTGGGATGAGAGACACAGAGGTGACAGTGCACATAAAGTAAGGAGTGAGCAGTTTCATGTAAATAAGCTTTCTGTGTCCAGCCTAGAATCTGCAACCATGGAAAAATTGGATTCTGCAAACCAGTGAGTTCTTGCTGAATCAGTGGGCAGAGTTTCAGAGATCCATATCCTCTCTGCATTGCCTCTTCCTCTGGACTGAATCCTAAAATGATTTTACAAGAATTTATTAGAACTCAAAATCCTCACACTTTTGCTGTAAGTTTATTAGCTTTTAAAGCTCTTGCAATATAGCTAAAAAACATGCTGTAAGAGTTCCTAGAACTTTGATAGATATAATAAGCAATTATTATGGGACTGACATTCTAAATGGGAAAAAAGACCTCTGTCCCTTTTAAAGAAATGTAGAATACTTACCTTACAGGAGTATAACTGTGCTTCACAGTCTAATATGTGAATTTGACCTAAGCTTTTGATTCTCTCAGCAGCTACTAATGGTAGTTCAGATCAACTGGTATTAAATCACAAGTATAAAAAAGCATGGGGAAAATAGCCATCAATTGAATTTCTTAACTAGTTACTCCTGATTGACCTCACATTCTCCTGCTTGAACTGCTGTTTCTCAGGTATGCAAATCTCTCCTTGATTGTATACTTATGGGTAGGCTTCTTCCTAAATCCTCAGGGGAGTAAAAATCCTTTTTCACAAATGTTCAAGCTAATCAAACACTACCTTCTCCCATGTCTGATTTCTAGTTACTCTGACATGGCAAGAAAAGTTCAAGGCAACAATAATTGCCCTTATAATGCTTTTGGAACAATTCAATGCATGTAGGTCAGGCAATGAGAATTGGACGGTTTCAGAAATGAAAAATCATACTTAATCGCTTTTTTAAAAAGCATTGAAAATGACCTTGTTAAAATCAAGTCATACCATGCTGCTAGAAGATATTTTCTTTCTGTGGCATTATTTTATTGGATAGTCTTGTGGTTCCAACAATAAAAACTTGAGAAATATACTCACTATACTTTAAGAGTGAATTCAGATAAATACTACCCCAAAATTAAAGAATGAACCTACTCTCTCCCCAGTGACTGTTCTTTTCTGTATTGAACAAACTGTAAACTAGAAAAAATGTCTTTGTTCACTTTGCATGAGGACTGATGCATCTTTGTCACAATGGAGGGTCCTCCCCATAGCAGACCATTGGAAAATAGCATGGCATATATAAACAGATTTTTTAAAGTCCCAAATAAATACAATTATCTATAATTCTGATGGCAGTTAAGCCAGAAGTAATGTAAGAACAAGTATTTGATACATTCTTTCTATTAAAAGCAAAATATTCTGCTTCAGAGATAGGGTAAATCCATGCAATCCTTTTCCCTTGTTTCCAGTAATTATAGAGGCAGTTGAGGCAGAATCAGGAACTCAGACTCAAGTTTGCTGTATCCTAAGGCTATGTACACCCAGTATTTACCTTTAGATTTCTTAAGTATTATAGAGCAGCTCTGTGTCAAATTATATTTCCTGGTTTACTTGCAGTAACTCAGTTACAAGATTACAGGAAAACAGCGCAGAGAATACAAGAACTACTCTGCTGCTTGGCAAGTCTGTGTTTACACAATCTCACGTTTAATGTATATGCATGGAGAATCATGTCCACCCTCTACTGAAGTTTTTACATAAGCTAGATGGTACAGTTTGAATTTTTGTGTGCAAAATATTGATATCAGGCAAAGAGACTTTCTCATCCTGGTTTTTTATTACTGATAGTTTTTTCTAGATGTAATAATACTCTGGCTTGTGTTTATTTTTCCATTTCCAACTGAAACTACAAGGAAAATACTCCTGCATCTTGCCAAATCAGAGCAGATAATTTATACATTTCATTTTATCCAGAAGCATCTGAACATAACTGACCAAGTATTTCAAACCTTACTGGAGCTTCTTGTACTATTGCTACACTCCTTTGCTGAGTAGCTTTGTGGCATTTGTGCACATGTTTAACATTATGTCCAATTTACACAGCATGTTAATGAATGATCCTGCATTCGGCCTTGGAGCTCTGTTGTTCTGCAGTTAGGAATCCAAAGCTCTGCTCCAGCCCTGGCTCTTGTACCTATGCATAAAAAACATTAATTACACCGATTAGGTTTTTACACTCCAGCATAACTCAGTGGCAAACAGAAGTTGCACGAGCACATGCACCTTTAGGTACCTCGTTGTAAACATGGCTTGTCTGTCCACAAGTTATTAGCTGCAGATATTTAACTTACACTCACTTGAGCAGAATTAAGAGTGTTTACTTTCCTCATAAGAGGGCAGTCAGATATGTACCAATTTTGTTTTAACTGTGGAGAGCAGGGAGCTGGGAGCAGTGTGGGGAAAGGATCCAGGAAGGCCTAATCAATCACTGACAGATTACAGCTAAAGCTACTTCCATACCCATTAAAGCAGGACAAATGCAGAATTGCAACTGAACAACTTCTAGTTTTAAGCCAACAGTGGGACTTCCTAGTTATTTATCAAAGTCATTGCTGGTAAGCAGCATGCCTCACTGCTCAATTGTACTTCACAGCAGACAGAGCTGACTGAAGCTCCAGCCATGAAAGAAGTGTTTATGCCCTCAGCTGTGGTGCTGTCAGCCCTCTGGAATTTACTGTAAATCACACAGCTTTTATTGCAAGATTTAGTAGCTGATCCTCTGTGGGCTCTATTCACTGCAAGCTTGTTACTATTTGGATGTTAGCCTCAGTCCATAAAGGGACTTGCTACACATCATCAAACAGCAGCGGAAAACCAAAGGTTTCATTTTTCAATTTTCTAAACCCTAAACTCCTCAACAGTCATTGAATTTCATTGCAGAAAGTGGAAGTCTACTTTATTATGGTACTCAATTTCCCCAATGGAGTTATACACTTATAACATTACTTTTATTTCCAATGACAGGATCTGGCCATCTGTCCTGGCTGTAATTTCATAACACACTCTCTAGTTTTTATTTTAAGGGGATTTCTAGATATTACACTGAGCTTGTGACAAAATTGTAATGTAGATATAAAGGCCACAAATAATGATAACTACATTCAGTGCTGCCTAACATCTTAACAAAGTAATTTTTTTTTATTTTTTATTTCAAGTACAGAGGCATCTGGGTAAGCTTATAACACAATTGAACTGACAAATAATAAAAATAATAATAAAAAAGTTTTGAAAAGCTAGAAAATACAAAAGGATAAGGGCTTTCATGAGTGAGCCTCAGCCAGGACAGCATTATTCTACAGGCAGCGTGTATTTTATCAAAAATGGTACCGTACGTCAGTTTTATCAGAGTCATTCCTACTAAGATCAAACGAGGGAATAAAGGGGAATGCTGAAATGTTTCTCTGTAATCACTGTGGTTATTCCCGGCAAGGCAGAGGGACCTGACAGGGCATTTAATTGTGTTTGTCACGCGGTTCGCAGGGGAGGCCGGGCCCGCGCCTCGCCTCGGGGAGCCGCGGCCCCAGCGCCCCTCGGCAGCGGGAGGGGCCGGGCGGGAGGGACCGGGCAGGAGGGGCCGGGCCGAGGCAGGACGGGCCGGGCAGCGAGGCCAGGGCAGGAGGGGCCGGGCAGCCATCCCCGCCACAGCCGTGGGCCGCTCCCTTTGGGTGGGCAGGCCGGGCCCCGCCGCCCCGGGGCGCTCCCGGCGGGCAGGGACGGGCGGTGCGGGGCCGCCGGCAGAGCTGCTGAGGGGAGCACCTCTGGTGCTGTTCCTCTCTGTGCTGAATGAAACCATTCACAGAGCAGCTTCTCGAGCCAGTGCTTCACCGGGGTGCATTTGGCTGCAAGGTCGAAGCAAGTTTTGTTATTTTTCTTGCTTTCCATTCACTTCCATAATTTCACTGTTTATGCGTAGTTTCAGGGAAGTTGTGTGGAATTACTATTTTAACCATCAGTTAAACCCTGATCTGGTTTCCATGTTAAGAAAATCTTCACAATAGCCTCGCTCAGAGGATAAAACAGCAAGAGAATTAGACCAGCACCCACTTTCTCCCACACTCCCTCAGAAAGTAGTGTCTGGATTTTCTTCTGGATTTACGACTGCTATTTTGATTGAAAAAATAAATAGCAAAGGCATGTACTAAAAATATATTTCTACTTTATCCCAGCTTTGTAGTAATTTTTGCTTTGTGATTGCTTTGGTTTCACCAAGAAAAAAAGTGTATACATTTTTAACCTTAATACCAGAGAGCAAGCCAAAGTGGAGGATTTATTTCTGTTTGATCTAATATGTAACAGGTGATTTAAGCAGATGCTATCCTCCTTTTATAATCAAAGATCAGCTCTCTGATCAGTGTCATTATCAGAAACCTAACAAAGGCCATAAAAAAAACCCCTACCTTACGTGGCTTTATATACTATGGGTATGCTTTCCTGCACATGCATTTAGAGACCTAAGTTTTAGTCGTAAGGCTAAAAAAGTTGTGCCAAAATGATAATTTTCTTTTTTTTTTCCTACAAGAACACGAGTAGTGAAACAGTTACTTGGTTTCTCCTTCAGTGAAGTACTATGTTTTTAAAGCCTCAGTACTTCTAGCCACCTCTCTTGTTACCACACCACCTCTCCCTGCAATTTTTTTTTTTCATTTCAGAAAACATTTTGTCATTTCTGAACTTCTGCAGTTAATCCAGTAACCTTCACTACAAAAATCATCCAAGTATTATGCTAGTACATTTTAGTAAAGAGTTTAGCTAAAGCTACTGGCAGAAAAGAAGTGTTCGTGGTAAATCAGTCCCTGGCATCACAGTATGAGCATATCCTACTTGTTTGTGTGCAGCTGAAGTGCTAATGCAGTTCTAAGAAGTCTTCTCATCCATCCATCCATGGGACCCAGGATGTGTATATATACATATATATATATATATACACATATATACACACACGTATATATGTATATATACACTGCAGGCTGGCAGCCTCTTGGAGACTCCCTGGGGTGCCATGATGTGCTGGAATAAACTGAAGAGCTGTTTGGTCCATAGCTGTGAGTGGGGTGTTGAGCCAAATTTCCAAGTTGGAAGGGACCCAAAAGAATCATCAAGTCCAACTTGTAAGCAAATGGCCCATGCAGAGTGTGAACTCACAACTTTGTGTTGTTAGCACCAGGCTCTGACCACCCGAACTAATCTCAGAGTCAAATCTTTGTCAGGATACTGTAAAAGTATCAAATAATCTCTACTAAAGTTACTCTGTCTAAGTTCTTGCCCAGTACATAGGTGATCTCTCTTACACATTGCACAAGCAACAAATTGATTTTCTTCCAAACAGTTTTGGGAAACTGACCTGTTTCCCAAAGAAAGGACTCGTTACCGTGGACACAGTATGCATATGGGGAGCACCTGCATTGTCAAGAGCTTTCTGTTTTTAAAAATAATTGAATTTCCTTCATGGATGTGAAGGGTCTTTTTATTATTTATATTGCTAAGGTAGTTTTTCCTTACACTGAACTGTCTTTTTTCTCCCCAATATCTGTTTCTTTTGTTTTTGTTATCATAAGGAAAATTAGTCTAGTCAGATGTGCAGGTTTGGTGGATGAGGCATGGATCAGAGGACCATGGTTGCCACACAGAGATCCTGTGTGCAGGAGCTTGTGCTGTGAAGGCTGCTGCTAAGAGCCCTGCAAATCCACAAACACCTGAACCAAAAAGAAGCAGCAGCTTGTGATAGGCCCATAGAAGGGGACCTTGTCCTCTCAGTAGCACTACCCTGTTAGCATAGTTCTGATTTTTTTCTGCTAAAGTAATGACAGTGATTTCACATAAAATACTAATGATTTACAGAGAAGGAAAATACAATCAAGTTTGCATATGAGCCATGTCTATTATGACTTAGAGATTTTTCACATCTCAGTATCCTTACTTCATGGTTTCTTTTCTCATGACCTCATAATTGATGATCTCATAATCATCAATTCCTTCCTCTTAAATTCAACCAGAGTAATTCTCCTTATGATAATCATTACCTACTAGGTTTCTAAAAGAAATGGCTTAGTAGTTTGTTCCAAAATTCTCAAAGACACTAAGTAAATGAAAATTATCATATCTTAAATTATCAAGCTAAGAACCCACAATAGAAGAATAATTTACCAATATTGAAAGAATAGGCAATTTACTTTGACAACTTATTTCAAGCAATTTGAGTGTGCAGGGAGCAAGATGCATAGTAATTACTGTGTATGATATTTAGAAAAGGATATTCTCATTTTTTTTTTTTTCTCTGAGAAAAAATCATTGGCATTTTGAAGTGAGTTTATTCTTGGCAGTCCAAATTTATCAGTGCTCAAAACTCACATTTCCATAGATTGGACAGACAGCTTAAACATTCTCAGTATTTAGGAATTGTATGTCAGGGATCCCTTGGGATTTACTCATGCTGTAAAGCACATTGTGATCACATTTTGTGAGTTCTCTGTTCACTAAAGCCCCTCCAGCCTGTTCACTGCTGTTCTGTGTGTTGGTCCTAAGGGATGTAAACTCAAATAAAGGGTAGTCTTGAAATATAAAGGTATTTTTAGCTTAGAGGAGAAATAAAACTGTATATGTAAGGGCCAAATTCACTGGTGGTATAAGGAGATCCACAATAATTTACTTCAGTGGATTTCTGCCTGTGTCTACAAGTGGATTTATTTGGCTCTAGATATGTAAATCAAATAATGAAAAACCTTTGTATAATAATGCCTGTGTGAGAGCCAGACACACAGGTGGGGTCTAATTTGCCATGGGGTTTAGTACAACTCCCAAAATATGGATATTCTCAGTGCAACAAATGCTCTCCTTCCCAGGAGATTTACCTTTCCTATGTATATATAGCAATAAATACTTCAAGCAGTTAAGTTTCAGAAAAAGTACTCTAACCATCACCCTATTTACCCTTTAAAATCCCAAGTATATTGATTCAGGTTACTTTCCCAAATAAATCTGGATAAATATGCTAATATAAATAAATGAGGATATTTGCCTTTGAAGTGCTACAATGCCTGATTGTAATTGAAAATTCAGCTTATATATAAAGAATAAGCTCCAGAGTAAAGAATGAATATGTGACCATGTAGATAAGAGTGCAAGTAATATAAGATGGTAGGTACTACTGTATACAGTATACATGAGTTAAGTAAAGACATGCTTTTAAAACAATGCAAGAAGCTTCCTTTCTTAAATTAAGTTTTTCTAAAATCCTTCTTGTTCCTATGCCAGGAAAGCAGCACCCTTCTGGTCAAGAATATCTCATATTTCAATTCTCAATATCTCAATTTCAATATAATCGCTTCTGATTCCGATTTGGTCTTAAATTTCTCCTTTCTTGGCTTCAGGGCAATAACCATTAATCTTATAATCCTTGGAGATGAAATTTTTTTTGGAAATATGAAGTGGTTGACATTCTTTTTGTCTGCTATATGTCATTACATTTTGACACTTTCTGGAAGACAATGGCTGTGCTGCAGGCAGTGGGGAAGTCACCTCCTCTGTCTTGTCCTGGCTACCACAGGGAGCAGAGGATTTCCTGGAGGGAGAGAGGATGTGCCTCCCTGGAGGGCAGCTGGCACTTTCTAGGAAAACTTCTGTAATAAGGGGCTGGTTGGGGAGGAAAACCTGGCCAGCAGGACTCGATCAACAGGGGAGACTGAGAAAAGCAGGGAGAAAACAGCCAGGCAGTCCTCAGAGTCTGACAAAAAGGAGACTTTTTATGCTTAAACTCTCTGATGTTGTAGCTGAAAACCTTCTGGCCTGAGTCCAAATCTGGAGGAAAGGCTGCACATCACAAGGCTATTGGATACACAGGAGGATGCTCCTCTTTGGTGAGGAGCTCGTTTTTTCCTTTCTTTTAGCCAGGATAGCTGACTCCTGCATGTGCCATGTCCTAGGCTGGGGAACCTGTGCCTTGCAGGGCTCTTGACAATGCTTCTGGTGCTTTCTGCGATGCCTTCAATAATGAGCCCATGCAAGTCTCTGTCAGAACTCAAGCTCATTCAAGGGCTCATCACAAATGGTAAAGGTGTTCATTGCGTTGTGAGTGCAGGGTTGATCAGGTTATTGAGGTGTGACTAAACTACCTCCTGATTATCAAATATTTCTGAAATGACTTGTTTAACTTTTGTTTGTAAATGGGAAGGATTTTTCAACCAGCTTATAAAACTATTTTGTATTGATTTGCCATAAAACCCTTGGTTCAGCTGTAAACTACTCTCTGACCATAAATTGTCTGTAAATCTGTTAGTACAGCATGATAGGTTTCTTAATTCATTTACTGAGTTTTCCTTTCTATTTTTCTTAATATGTGAGAATGTATCTGTCTGTGTCCAGATCCCTGTGCATACAGGCGGTGCCTCAATAGACATCCTTTAATCATTCAGTCAACTATTAGCAGATTTCTTCAATTTATACTCACTTGGAGATCTTTTTACTTGGGCTTACATTTGCTGAAGTGAGGCTTTGGCCACAAGCACCTGTGCATATACCATCAATAAAAGGAGGCACAATGATTAAGTTGAACAAACATCTGAGAATTTTTACGTGCTTTGCTTCCTCAGATTTGGGCTCTCTGTAAGTGCAAGAGCAGGTTTACATGACTGCCATGAGGCCAGTTTGTCTGTTGCACCACTGGTGAATGGCACTTGCTTTAGCATTTCATGTCAGCAAAATTGGCAAGCCATTTGCAATCAATGGTAAGCAATCTGACACAATTTCTAATTGAGTAATCTACTAGCTGCATTATAGGAAAAGAGATTTTTAGATTCATTCTTGTAATTATACTTCCAATATTTCCTGATCATGTTATTTTATTCTCTCCAATATAATAGTTATTTGTGACTATGTAGAGACTTCTACACCAGTTAAGTCAATATCAGTGAATGAGATACAGACAGTACATCCATCCATCCTCAATGCTTAGAATGTCTTGAAAATAATGATTCCTCTTTTTTCCTTACAAAAATTGAGAACAGTAATACTTTCTTTTTTCCAGGAACATGGTTTTGAATGTCTTAATCCATGCCTTTCTATATTCTTGAGTAGATCCTGCTGTGTGTCTTGAGACCTACCTAAACAGGTATGTCTCTCTCCTCTCTCCCCTTTGGTCCATTCCAGGTCATTACTTCTCTGGGAGTGGAATCCCTTAATCCACCAACTCTCAGGTCAGGCCCTGTGTTGTAATCCCATGAGTACCAAGCAGTAACTACTTTTACAGGTCCAGGCATAGGCGCACCTTTATCTTTTGAAGCCTGGAACAGTAGCTCTCATTAAAAGGACCCCCAAGCAACTTTTCAGCATACCAAAGTAAAAAGCAGGGGGTCTACACCCACATTCACATACCAAAGTTTCCTGTCTATCCACAGGTCAGTCAGCACCACCTTGTTGATGTTGTTCACATCTGAGCCAGGAGGAGCAACTTACTTTTCTTTACAGGCTGTTCTGACTATTTCTGAATTTTCCATTTTTTTCCCCACTCGGGACTGTCTTTTCTACTTCACCCCACAATGCTTTTCTGTCCACAGGACAGGGTCTTTTAACAGATCAGTGTTTTTTGATCTTGCTCTTCTCAGGCTTAACACAGGGAGTCCCTATTTCTAACTATAAATCCCATGCCAGTGTTTTGAGGGATGTTCCTTATCTGGGCCATTCTTTAATCTTTCCTTCCCTGTTCTTTACAAACCTTTTGCAGCTTCCTTTGATTGAACTCAGTCCATTCAGGTTAAGCAGCAACAGAAAACTGAACAGGAAAAAGCCACTTTTAATATTCATTGGAGGATACAAGTATGTTTTTCCAGTTTGTCAACTCTTTCCTTCAAAAGTGGCGAACTTGCTAGTTGTGTGGTTTTTTGCTTTATACTCTGTTTCAGGTATATTTTCATATGTCACACATAAAACAGTGTTAATCTGAGCATACTTATTATCTCTGATTACCTGGGGCCTCAGGTTCAGCAAGAGAGCTGCACCTCTCAGGAATGTGCACTCTAGCAGTGCGGATATGCAGATGAATAACACGTAGAGCAGGATGCTGGGAACAGAGTTGGTTCAGGACTATCAGTTGAATAGCTGCTTACTGCTGAGATATCAGGAGATATCCTATCAGGAGATGAAATTTGCTGAAAAAATATTAGAGAATTGTATCAAGTCTTAAAGGTGATAATTAAAAAAAAAAAAAAAAAGGTAGTTGAAGTAGTTGGTAGTGTATGTACAAATTAGGAGTGATAAAATGCTCCTTCTGGCTTGGGTGGGTATTGATGCTGATGCTATTGCCCAAGGTTTGTGTAAGTCTTTGTATTCATGTCTCTGGTTGATGCTAGTCTGTTTTCCTTTTTGTATAAACTGCTGAAGGTCAGCATTTTTGGTGTATTCTCATTGACTGGCTTCCCTGCCTTGTGTATGCTTCTTTATAGTGTTTGGTTGAAACCCATGAAGCACCTGTACCTTGAAGGTTAAGAAATTCTTATATGTGGCTCTGGCAGTTCAAACGCTGCCAGTGCTGCCCTCGGATCACGCTGTGGGGAGAGTCGGTCACATGGCCACAGCATTGTTGTACTCTATTTCCTTTTGAAGGCTGAGGAACATTTTGCATTGCAGAACTAGCTGGGGTGGTTTGTACTGTACAGAAGATGCTGCTCTAATTACTGCTAAAGCCAGCCCAGGTTTTGTGTTAGTGGGCACAGCAGACTTCAAGATCAGTCTTGAGCTAGGCTAGACAGAGTGACACCTCTGGGCCTGTAGTAAATGCAAGAATGCCAAAAAATGAGACCGCAGCAGTCAGAAGTCTCCACACTCCCATGGGCAGTATTTGTCCCCTCTGTATTAACACCACTTCCCACCCTCCCCCACCCCAAATCAGAGTAGATCTTGCCAGACTAAATGGATTTTCAATAGTAATAAGTATTAATACATGGCTCAAAATGCTAAGTGCAATTTCAAATGGCTTGGAAGTTACAAGTGAGTTGTTGTTTTTTCTTATGGGATATTTTGCTTTGGGCTTGTGGTTTTTTGGGGGGTTTTGTTTGTTGGGTTTTTTTGGGTTTGTTTGGTTTTGGTGTCAGGTTTTGTTTGTTTGTTTGTTTTCGATGCTTTCTTAAAAGGGATGTGGATGAGGTGATTTAAAAATAAAGTCTCCTTTAATATACTTTGATTACTGGACTTAGGCTGTCATGCAGCTTCACTCTGATAGTTTCTCTTTCCTTTTCCCCATTACAATAGCTTGGCAACTGCAGTGAAATGAACCTAAAGTGACAGCTTGAGACAAGGAGGAAAACTAATATACACTGTGGAGAGTGGGGACCAGCCAAGCGGGTGACGTCACTTGGAGGGGCACTATGTGAGTGTCAGAGCTGTCACGATTCATTCCCCACACATCAAATTGGCTCTGCTTTTGTGTGGAGCAGAAGCTTGTTACCTTAGGTACTTGAATCAAATATCCCTTTCATTTGTTTGTATTTACTCAAGTGTGTTCTGAGGAGACTAAAACCAGCTATGTCTGTAGACACCAGTCATCAACTAGGTTTTGTATGCTGGGCTGTGTGACCCAGTAATATCAGTGGCTGTCAAATGTTTGATCTTCTAATATGCACTCCTTTTTGCCTCTCCTGGACTGCTAGTCTTTTTGAGCATCCACTCTACTTGTCATCTGAAATAAGAGTACAAAGCCTGTGTCGTGTATACAACAGTCTTTGGTAGTCAGCCACGTCTTCTCCTTTAGGCCATTGTCTTTTCAGCCTGACTGAAGCCCCCTGCTACTATGTGCACGAGCAGTAGAAACCCTGCTTCTTCCTTTTTTCTCTTCTGCCTATTTTCCTCTTTTGTTGAGTTCACACAGAACTCAGTGTTAGATGAGTGATAACATGTAGTGAAATGCTGTTAAATATATGGGATTCCAAACATTAAAATAACTCTCCTTTCTTGAATTGTCTTTCATCACAGGTTGTCTGAAAGCCCAGAGAATTTAGCAATACAATGTCTGGGCAGGATGCTTCTGTACACTGAGATATAATAAGAACTCATTAGGGACGAGACGCTAAAAGGACAAGGTGGGGGCTGTGGCATCACAACTATGTTAAAAGCTCATACATGGAGTATTGGAAAGTATCGGAGAAGTAATTTCACAGTTACCACTCTCACTCATTGCTGTCCCTTTGAGCTGATGCAGGTGTCCACACTCAGTACTACGTAAAAGGGCACAGCTATGTTGGTGTCCTCAAAATTGCCAGGTATTGTGTAGCCTCATGAACCTGGTTTTTGTGTCGTGTCCTGTTTCCCTTTTTCTAATACCTTTGTGTGATCTTTTCTGGAGTTGTGAGCAATCCAGAGTCAGTGATTAGTCAGAGGTGGTCCCAGTTGCTTGCAGGGGAAAAGCTGGACCTCCTTGCTTTAACAGGTAATCTAAAGAAGGCTCTGCCCCTCTCTTCTGACCCATTTCCTTGTTTGCCCACATGAAACCAGGGAAGCCCAGTTGTAGTCATGGGCCAGAGCTTTTGGACAGTAGACACTAATTATTCCTGTGCCTTAAAGGTTCGTGTTCTGAAAAAAGAAATGTCTGTGGCGTAGATACTCTTTCAAGTCATCTGGCACTAGCTAAGGGTGGGCCACTGTATTTCTGCTACACACAGCCATGTTTATCAGGACAGAGTCTTGATGTGTAAATAGAGCACAGCCTGACTTCTTCTGCGGGAGTCTGGCACTTTATTGCCTTGTAGCTGTTTTACACAGTGCCTACTTACTTCTTAGCAGAGAACAACTCTATCATATAATCAGGTATCTCACAACTATAATGCTTTTTTACAAATATTAATGTATTTCTTTGCCAGATTTACCCAAGGGTATCCTATTCCCTACTCATATATGCAAGACATTCATCCTCTTCACAGTTATGTAAATTTCCAAGTAAACTGGGAGATGTATTGCAAGAATAATAAGATATCAACAAAGAACCAGAATTAAGCCCAGGCCTGTCCTGGTTTCCACAGTGCAGTGAAGGCTCCTGTAGTAGTAACTCTAGGAAGGAGCTCAAAAATTACCACAGCTGCTCTGCCTGTGTGATTTACCAAGGAAAGAGGGAGGAAAGGAAAAGTAGAGGAGCAGTGCCCAATACAAACTACTTGTTGGTGGAGCAGAGGAAGGTTTCATTCATCATTTATTCATTCATTCATCCTCACTGCCAAGAGTCCTTTGCTTCTGGTCAGTGCAGAAAGCACTCTGATGCAGATTTTCCCCTGAAGTACTCTCCCCTGAGGTCATTTTTTTACCAACACGTTTCTAATTTCTCAATCAGTTTCAGTTCAGCCAAAACCAAATATACTAGAATAAGCTTTTTTTAAACTTCATTAATGTGAGATGTGTTGACATTTTGAATTCAATCCTACTGTCATATTTAAGGAACATATGGAAAACAGTCTGTACAGATTAATCCAAGGAGCATTTTAATGTGGCTTTCCTTGAGTGAACTGGTTATATTATGGATAGATATGTCCTAACTTGAGAGGTGTTGAAACTGCAGGCAAGTGCTTTCAGACAAATTGATGTCAAATAGCAGAAGACAATCATGTATTCTGGATCTTGACTAGTAAGAGGAATGTGACACTGTAACACAGTGCCTAACTACTCTCTCATATGCTTTTTTGCTTTTAATGTTCATACTTATGAAGAAATATTAAAATAAATAGTGTTGCAATCCAGATCATTGGTATATATGACCCAAAAGCATTGGCAAGATCTCACAGAAATATTTGGCAGAAGGAAGGAAGGAGTTTAAAAGAAGAAGGTAAATGAAGGAATTGAGAGGAAAGATAGGCATTTTTCTAAAGAGAAATCATTCAAGAAAAAATTACATGAAATGACTGCCTCACTTCAGTATTGAACCTGGTATTTCTAGTTTATTGTTAGTGAAAACCATAGCAGTACCTCTTTATGAAGATTTAGGAGTATTCACTTTCTTTTCCTAGTTAGGTAAAAATGAAATGAGCATCTCCCAAAAAATCGATATTGACGTTTACATTAATACTAGAACAGACTAGGACAAGAATTTGAAAGTTGCCTTTAAAGTTGTCAGGCCATGCAGGCAGTGTGGCTGTGTATTCTGTAAAGCCGTGGGTCTGCTGCCTGCCTTAACTCAGACTCTATGGATTAAATTAAAATGCTTCCTGTTACCAGGAACACTCTATGATTTATGCCCATGGATATGTAAAGCATGCCAACACTGGAAGAATGAACAAATTAACAGACAGCCTGGAGCAACAAGTAACTTGAACTATCTTGACAATAAAAAAAAATGTGAAGGAAAGTTAAAGTGCAATTCTTATCTATCGACTAAGCCTGGGAAAGATAATAAATTTATAAATTCTTAAATTCTAGGTGGAACTCTAAGAAAAACAGATAAGGAAAACACACAGTATACAAATCCTGGGAATCCCAGAGGGTTAAGAAGGTAAGAAGTTACCATATATCCTACATTAAGCTACAAAGAACAGCTCACTCTGTATTGAGAGCTTATCATGTTGCTGTGAAAAGGGCATCATAGGAGACCAGCAACTGCAGAACTGCTCTCCTAAAGTTAATGGACTTGGGGGTTAATGGGAGAGTATTTTTGTCTGCGCAAAGCATCAAGGACATTTATTTTAATAAGTGATAAATTTTGATTCTTGATTCCCCCCCACCCACCCAATGCTGGGTCCTGCACTCAGAAAAATTGTACTTGTCAGTGCCCAGAAAACATGCTTTCCAAGAAAATAAGTGCTATCAGTTAGTATAGTCTGGCTAAGTTGTGAGTCAAATAGCCCTGGAAAATATACTTATTCTAGGTGCAGTTGAAGGCAAAATGTATGTGTATGAGAGAGGGAAAGAGAAAATTCTTTTGCTCATGACTGAATAGCTGTATACAAACCGTGATTTCAATGGACTTTATTGTACTTTGATCATGGCTTTACATTTCAGTTGGTGTCATGTTGTAAATAGTAACTGAATTACATAAGCAAATGGCCCTCCTGAAGCAGGCCACGATGGTAAAGTGGAGGGGATGGATCTCTTTTTAGGATACTAGAAAATCTATTTCAAGTTCTATCATTAGTTTAGTTTATTTCCCTGCTCCCCATTTTTTATAAAATACTTAACCCAGCAGCTTTTTAACTAGAAATTACTATTTACTTCAGTTTTGGAGGAGCTTTATTTGCAAGTGTACTTTGATATTTGAAAGTATGTTCCAGACTGGATGATGTGATGGTGTTCCATTTTCCAAATTTATGTGGCACTCATTGGGTTGCTCTGTTCAGCCAGTTATAGTTCATTTTTGCATGTACACTGATAGATTCAGTGGCATTGTACAATAAACATTTTGACTAAGCATAGGCAGTTTACTCTAGTTAGATAGTGGTGGAGAAGCATGAATCAGAATTTATTTAACAATAAACATGGTGAGTAACAGTGGAAATAATGGCAGTGCTGATCTAACCTGCACTCCTGATTGCATCCAGACCTTTCTTTGCTTCTTTCTTTTTCTTTTGCTAATCTAAAATATTTCATTTCTCTGCTATTTGGGTACTTACCTCTGCTTGGATATTTGCCTCTCCGGTTCTCTGTTGTGAAAAAAATCCCCCAATGCTATCAGCTTACAGGTTTTACTCAACATATTTTTAAAAAATACTATTATCCTGTCCCATGCTATTGAAAAAAAATCTCATGCACATTTGAAAAGCTGTCTTTAAGACTTCAAAAGTCTGCTTTAAAACTTTCCTTTGCAAAGGAGCCTGCAAAAAGTAGACCTTTGGGTCACTAAATGAACTGATGTCAGTGATGCTGCTGATGAACATTGTCATGTCATAATTCTCTGTAAGTCTGTACCCTTACACTGCCTTTTGTTTAGTCCTCAGACCGAAAGACATTCAATTAGGAGTCACCTTTTCTGGGTTTGTGCAACACTTATCACAATGAAATCCTGCTCTGCAACAAACACTCCTAGGCTATATGGTAATAAAAAGAAATTAACTATTGTAAGCATTGGCTTACTGTGGGGCAAAGTGTCAGTTATTAAAATATTACTTCTAACCTGTTTATGATGTGAGCAGTAAAATGCAAGAAACTCCTAAATTATTTTTGATGAAGAATGGAAAGACATCAGTCATCTTCTGCAGTGTCTGCCAATTCACCATTTTTCTGCTACTGTTTTTCTCCTGTAGAGTTAAGACTCCAAATCAGTGCTACATATTCCTAAATAGGGACATCTGTAATGAGCTTCTTGTCCTTTACATGCCTTCTGCCCAGATTCCATCATCACTCTTCTTCTTTCTGTGTTTTTAAATGATTGCATTTCTCATATTAGGCAAATCCTGTCCCTTACCTGGATGATGTCATTAATCTTCTTTTACACCATGATATATTACTAAGTGACATACTGCATTGTATATGTATTGTTACTCTACTCACATGCTTAGTGAAGACATTGCTGGCATGTGGAATACAAACGTCAAGTCAGCTGTGAAAAAGTTCTTTTTAAAAATCATGAAAAGTATGTGTGCCAGCAAGACAGACTGCCCTTTTTACTGCAGATTAAGATACAAAGGGATGAATTTTAAGAGAACCATAAACACTTGCCAGGGCTGTGCTGATCAAATTGTTTGTGTATGACACTTTATATTCCGGCCTGAGAAATCTCTACGGTAGGAATGTGACCTTTTTGGCTCATTTTCAAGTACTAGTTGTAAACTTGCAAGTTTATTCATTGCAAAAAGTTGATTCTTTGTCCACCTTGGTATTAAACTGACAGTTCTAAAAGATCTGGTCTTGTTTATTGTTTATGAAGCATAAAAATATCTTGACTGGCTCTCCATGTAGCAAAAGTCCTTTTCATAGCTAACAGAAGGTAGCAAGCAAAAGTAACAGCCATAATTTTGGGAGCCTACTGGTATAAAGCATGAGGGATATTATGAAATATTCAGTTCAGTTGAATTTTGCATGTTTCCAGCCAGATATTAGTATCTCCTGGATGAGCCATGCCATGTAATTTAAAAAAAATGGGAAGAGGCACTCCATTTTTGTCATTCAGATAGCAAAGAATTTCATAAATTGAAATGCTCTTTGCAAGTGCACAATCTGGCCTCCTAGCACTGTCTTGGAGACCGTATCCTAAACAGCTATGTCCAGCTAGCATAAAGCAGCATAATGTAGTCATCAGTCCTCTTTCCAGTGGTGTTTTACACCACCTTTGGCCTTTCTGTTATGCTACATTTTTGCATAGGATTAAGGTATCCCTGAACCTTGGGGAACATCCCTCCCATACCAGTCCCTCTCTTGGAGCCTGTAATTTGAGAACAAGCAGGATGCTAATAAGGGATTGAAGCATATAAATAGTTGGTAGAGAAGATTATAATGGGGACAGAATACTTTTATTTTTAGTTGTCCCCTACTGGATCATGCTTTCACAAACTTTTAGCCCACAACTGGCTCATTTTTTAAACTACTGCTTATGCTTGATCTTTGTTAGAGCCAAATACTGTGTTAAGAAACTTGAAGACAACTGAAATGGAAAGCTCCTACTCTAGAGGCTTTTTTTGTTTGTTTGTTTGTTTGAGGGAGGAAAAGAAGTCAGTGCAGCATTATGATGTTCTGGTGGACAGTAAGTGAAAATACTGAAAATATTGTTTCAGAGAGCAATGGAATTGGTCTCATTCAAAATATGTCTTTCCTGTACTGAAATTCCATTTGTTAAAGCTCTAAATACATCTTTCATTACTTTATTATTACCGATTACATTGTAAAATAAATTTGCTATGTATTGTTTATTTTAATGAATATTTAAACAGATTCTCTAATTTTTTTTTATTAAAATATTTTAATGTAATTTCTGAATAATAAATTATAAACATCAATATTCACTGTGCTTAGAAAATGTAGTACAGTTTGCAGACATTAAGCCATCAGTGCTATTTGAGATGTTTCAAAATCATGACCCCTTTAGAAGATAGTCAGCACTAAACATTCCTTCCATAGCAACTATATTCATAGCAGCAACATACTAGAGTCAGTCAAACTTAATAGCCCATCAGACATTCCATGCTGCTGATAGGTTGTTGGGGTTTTCACTGACAGATTTTTTTCTGAAATTACAATACAGGATAGTGAGTTGCAATTTTTTTTTACTAGTATGAGGTTTTTGATCAATACTACAGTTTCTGTAAAGAGGGACCTGTGGGTAGTGGTGCCAGATTTTACTTTAAAATGCTGCTTAGGTAAATTTATTTTTGTTTTCCTACAGAGGGTGACAAAAGAGTTTTTTATTTCTTCCTTGTCTCAACTACCTACTGTCAGTTAGGAAGTCCAGAGTTCTGTATTGATGTTTGAGACTCCTAGTTTGTCTTCTATGCTGGGATCAGACTGGAATGCATAACATGTCAGCAAAGCAGCGTGGCTGGTGGCATCATGCATGACAGAAAAGGCCTGATCCCATGCAAGCATTCTCTGAAGTGGAACACTCAAAAGACAAAACCTTGTGCATTTCTAAAATGTAATTTTTAATGTGTTTTGATAATTTCTGAGGCCTATTTTGAGAAACATAAAACTCCCAAGGAGTGGCAAGAAAGTAGAATATAAAGGCTTCACATTAAAAATTCAGTTTTGTCTTTCCCTTTCAATATTTTTTAAAGGAGGAAAGAAAAACTCCCAAAATCTAATTTTCAAACTGTAAGTCTGTTGTTACGCAGCAAAGATGTGAAAGCTTTTTTTTACTGCACTCTTATAGTCATGGCACTACAGTCTAAATGAGCTTTTTATTCATGTTACTACAGAATGTAATTCAAGTACCTGACTTTAACTTGTGAAGGATGCCATTGGTTTCAAGGTGCCACTGAGGCCACAGGTACAGGAAAAAGTTAGTGTGAGATAAGTCAGAGTGCACCTTTGCTTTGTCCTACTGTGTGTAACATTGCCTCTCTGTGCACTCTCACTTCATTCTAACTGTGTACTACTTCACTTCTAACAAGGGGCAAGATTTTCTGCTCCCTTATATATAAACACCTTAACGTCAGAAATATGTGCTTCCCTTGCCAGATTCCTCCTAATTGAAATAACTTACATGACCTTGTGTCTGGCTACTTACTCACATCTAAAGCAGCACCTAGTGATGTACTTGTAACTGGTGAGATTAGCATGATATATTTTAGAAAATAATAAGTTCTATGACAACTATTTCTGTCTGGTGCAGAATCTCCTGCTTTAGTAGATTCTATAAACTATAGCTTTTTTTTTTTTTTTTTTGTCAAGACATGTCTCTGAAGATTTATATGTTTTATGTTAATTAATTACTTTTCCTCTTTCATTTAAGCTGCTGTTCTCAGATAGGTAACAGACTGAAACACTCTAAATGAAGGGTGCAAATCACAGAATTATGAATTAATGTAACCAAAGATGAGGAAAAAGAGGTCCAAATACTGTCAGACCAGTCTTCCGTTATAGAATTTTGAAGTGACAGTGAATGCAAATTGGGCAGCGAAACTCAAATTATGTAGACCCCATAGAGACTAGGTCCATAGTAGGTGAGTATAGGAATTTAATTTCTTTCTGGAGCTTAGTGTGGTAAAATCCCCTGGTGTTATATACAGGTAGTTTAGTGTACTGGATGAGGTATTTTTTTTTTTTGAAGACATAAATTGATCATGATTTTAGTTAAGTTTGTGACCTTAAGGATGACTCTTACTGCTGGTAAGTTTGTCTGCTTGGTTTTTTGTTGTTATTTTGCACACTGCTATAAAGAAGTAGAAACTTTGCAAGAGGAATTAAACTCTCTTGCTTAATTTTTTTACTTCTATAGCATTGCTATTCTAATTTCAAAGAGTTCTATTATCTCCTTATGCAAAAAAAAAAAAAAAAAAAAAAATTAACTTTCACTCTTCATTCTTTCAAAGAAATGGTTATGTTAAAGATAATGATTCCGTTTGCTGCTAACACTAAGGTAAAGATTGGAACTTCTCATTAGATTCTATGCAGAATGTATAGGTTTATACTTCAGCACAGAGAGAGGGTATATTACCAGAATATCCCTCTCCTGTTCACTCAAGGGAAAGAAAAACTTCTCTTTTTTTTTTTTTTATTTTGGGATACTTCTATTTTAAGAACTAATCCATGGAGCAAGAGTTTAATGTCATTGCTTCAACTGCAATGCAAAGGGAAACTGTAACATGAAAATAAGCACAAACAAAGAAATACTATTCTGGTATTTGAGTTTTTTGGAGTTCATTTTCAACCAGAAACAAATAATTTTCCTTCCCTCACAAATCTCCTATAAAAGTTGGTTGTATCCAGAAAAATAAACAATATCTCAGATGGCAGGAAAAAAATCGAACTATATTTCCTGCTTTGCTGGGGCCTGTGCCATAACCTAGTTATTGAAAAAGAAAAACTGCCCCTGAAGTGAACCTCGAGAAGCAGCACAGCAGAGCAGTGCTGTAACCTGGTGTACAACATGACCATCTTTCTCCCCAAGCCCTCTTGGAGGTTTGGAGCATGCAATAGAAGAGAGGATTTTTTTTCAGGGACTGGCTGTAAGATTTCAAGTTATCTAATATACACACTTGATTGTGGAGATGAGATACACCTTTCTGACTGCAAACACTGGTCTTGTGAAGGACTTCAGCATTGCCCTATGAGCAGAGAGAGTACCACTCTTCTGAAAGGAGCTCTAAGGAAAAAGGAATATCCAAAACCATATCACTTCTAACAACCTATGCTGCTAGACAGACACGAAATGAAGGACACTCATGCACTCAGTTGTCAGAGCAAAAAGAGAGAGCAGTTTATTTCTGACCTCAATATATATAGATTTTGGACAATGACCCCGGATTGGACAAATGAGGTTGACACCTCTCTAACCACACTGGTCAAACTAGAAGTCTGTCAGTTGTTCCTCCTTGAGAGAGGTATGTAAACATCACTTTGTTTACCTGAAAAAAACGTGAGAAACTCCACTACAAAAATGCAAACATCAGAAGGCTGAAAAAAAAATCAAGACAACAAACCTACAAACCCCTGTTTACAAAACTCAGAAAAGAATCCCACAAAATAGGCCTACTTTCCTTCCTTGAGGAGGAATTGGTAATTTTTTTCAGCCTACACAGTGTCTAAGTTGCTGTTATTCCTGGTACTGTCAGTCTGGAACCATTCTCTATTTATCTGAGGACTCCAAATACATCTTTTAGAAAAGTTGTGTGCATTGTCAGTTCAGAGAACCAAGTTACTACATGTACCAGTAATCCCAGAAACTAAACTGAATTGTCATTATATTTGGTCATTGACATCTTACAATTCACATTATTAAAATCAGGCCAATATTTCATATTGTGCACCAAAATGAGCCGTTTTACTTTTGAAATAAAACAGTTGATTTAAAAAAATATTTCATACGATACAGGTTTATGCTCACCTGAAGATCTCAGTTTCCTGATGAAATTTCTCCAAATATGTATATAAATATTCTTCAGAGAGTAGAAAAGAGGTAAGAAATCCCTCAAGAGCAAACAATGAAGCCTCTTCATTTCAGAAACTGTTTCTCTTCCCAAAGGCAATGGGGATTTGATGGACCTGGCAGACTTAATTCCCAATCCAAATTCCTCTTACAGACAAAACCCTGCTGGCTAAGCCATTCTTTCATATTCAACGAGCTCCAACACAGCCTCTGATCCAAAGCTGGCAGTTTGACACAAGAAGAGAAGTGATTTCTCAGGTGAATATATTGCAAACCATGTCTCATCTCTAAACATCTTGTTTTTTTCTTCACATACTGAACAAGGGGAGTAACATGGGTCCCTGTGGTATCTTCTCTGTTCGAGGGAGCAATGACTCATCATTATCTTGTGAGTTTTCAGAGAAAAGGAATGGAGCCACTCAAGAAATATTCTCTGTTGCTGGTAACTACAAATATCTCAACAAAGTATCAGATTCGGATGTCTCAAAGGATAATGGTTGATAAAAAAAAAAAAAAAAAATCTGCATTCTAATTTCCTATCGATCCATAGCTGGGTTGCTGCATATCCTGGATGGTAACATGACTTGTCAGGTTGACAGAAATGTAAAGACTTCAAGTTGTTGGAGTGCCATGATTTTAGTGAATTTTCTGGGAAAAAATCGGTTTATTACTTTGTAGCTATCAAGGAAATCATCACATACATCATCACATACACATCAACACATCAGTTTTTGTTTCTCAGCTCATTGTTTATCTGCACTGATAGAGAGAATTTATATCCAGCAGAAGCCATGTACCTCGTCAGCTTTTACTAAGCATCTTTTGGTACCTCTCTAATTTTAAACTAATAACTGATAGTATGGAATGCTGTCATGACAGAGCAGTCAAAATTCAGGCAAACTGCATTTGCGCTGTGAGATACTATTTGTTTCTGTAGGAAAGCACACTTTTGATGATACATCTGAGCAATCTGATTTCAAATTCCTCATAGCAATCACAAACCAATTCAGCTTTCAAATGAGTGGAGGCAAGTAGGATATATGTGGTGGTCAGCTAAGTGGGCAAAGTTTCATCTTCTATTACACTACTGTCAACCTCAGAAGGTTCATAGGCTTCAGGTGCTCCCACACAGCATAGCCACTCTAAGTTTCTCATGGAATTTTCTGCAGTTGATCTCCAGAAGTAATTTACTATTGGCTCTAGTTTCTGTGGATGGCCTGGGGTTTACTACAGTGACATCTTGTACTCAATAAAATTACATTCCAAGCACTTCCTTCCAGATTGATAGGTATAAAGCTTACACGAAGATCATGTATGACCACAGGACCTTGTACCTGATGTTATGTGATTATGATCCTTGCCACACAACCTGGTTCATTAACAGTGACTTCACAGTAAAATTACGGGTTTTTTTGGTCAATGATGTGTGCATGGTTCTTAGGCTGAAAATATGAAAGATGGTATAGTGAATAGCAATTGAGGCCAATTATGTGAATCGTTTTGAAGCTTGTGCAGGGCATAATTAATTAATCTTACAATTTTTGATGGCATCTGTTTACTGTGTCACAGAAACAAGTTACTTGCTTATAATGAGCACCTCATGACTTACTAAAATTTAGTTTTGTCTCACACATCAGGTACCATAAAAGTCAAAGTCAAAACCATGCAACTGAACTGGGCACTTCTACACCTCTTTTCTTGTTATTATTTCCTGAGGGAAGACTTAATGGTAAAAAGACAGCTAATATCTCAAATATGACAGTAAATTGATTTGTCATGTCAAGCTCATTTAAACCAACTTCTCAACTACAATATTCATGTAACTTTGCTCAAGTTTTTATACCTAAATCATAATAATCCCAGGGACATTGGTAAGCTGTGCATTAGCTTAAATATTCATTGAGGCTGAGTTCCCTGTTCTGTGAAATTCAACACAAGTAAAGATCAAGTCTAAGAATTTACTTCAAATCTTTTCTGAAAACTAAAAAGTTAAGAATCTTTGGAAGGTCCATAGAAGTGGACTTACAAACTAATGATACAAACTAATACCCAGTAATTTTTGTCAAGATCCAGGACATTAGTGGCTTCTGGAATCTGAGCATATCATTTGAAGAAACATTAAATTTTCTGCATGTATATATTCCCTACCCATGACCACACAAAACTACTGGAAAAAATGTATCAGTTATGTTTCAAAGCAGAGAGTTCTATCTATTTCCTGATTTTATCCATAGTTGCATCCTAATACAAATATCTATTCTATTTTGATTTCATACCCCCAGGCAAATGCATTTAACTGCAGTGCACTGGCTGAGAGCTCTGTTTCACATTCTGTACTAGGATATAAGGTTTTTAAGAACATACAAAGTGTTCACTTGTGGATTCAATCATGGCAGTGTGCCTGGGAGCAGCATTGCAGCCTCTCCAGAGCAAACTTAAATGATTTAGTGTAAAATTTAGACTATAGCACAAATGAAAACTAGGAGAAAAATGTCAATAAAATTGCAAGGGAGAAGTAAAGACTCTTCTAGCACCTTGAAACATTAGCAATTTTATTCAGAAGAAATTGCAGTATATGCACACTTCCACTGCATGAAAGGTCATGAATCTGCCTTCTACACTCAGTTGAGCTATTATATTAAATAAGAAAATTCACCCTGGCTGCAGTAGTACTTGTGTACATCCCTGTATGTTTCCCAAGGGAATATTGGAAGGTGGATGGCTGAAATATATTCTCTCTCACCCATGTACCCTTGCTAATCACAGCCCTTATTTGCCAAGAAAACAAACAAACAAAGTTTGTTATTATTAACAAACAAAGTTATTCTTAAGTAATATCAGAAACATTTTGAAAACATCAAAAGTAATGCCAAACTTGGCTGAAGTTCCGATGACATGCTCCCTTCAACCAGGATGCCCATATTTATGGGCAGTCGTACCTGGAGAGGTATCCAGGCCCTAATACTCCAACTCAATGCACGTAATATTTCTCTGGCACACCTCTGTTGATGCCCATCTGCTGGAATGGCATTGTGCCACTTGCAAGGTAGTAATGCAATTTCAGCTGAAGATACTTGCCAAGCACAAACAGGTTTGTAAGCTGAGCCTTCAAAACACAGTGCTGTGAAAGATCTTTTCCTCTAAGATCTCTTTGGGGAAACACCCACTGTGTTATTCCAATATGCATGGCTTTCGGTACTCAGTGCCATGTCTTTTCATATCAGATATAGGATACACACAATCAAATGCTATTGTTATCCCAAAATAGACAGCATTTGTTCTAGGCAGTTGGTGAGACTGAAATAACAGAATCTCAGCAGCAAGTAAGATTATATTAAAAGTAATAATAATAGTACTAAAAACAAGAATAACAATATAATGATAGTAGCATTGCAACTGCATTGCTAGCTGCTCTTGAAGACAGAGCAGTTAAGGAATTAAAAATCTGATATGCATTACCCATTCTCAGTTGATCTTGTATCTATTGAATTTTCACTGTAATGAATCTTAAATTGTAATAAGGAAAAATTCAGTAATTTCCAGCCAAAATAACAGTAACAAGCTGAGGTTGAAAGGCATCTCTGGAGTTTGTCTAGTCCAATTCCTTTGCTCAAAGGTTGGTCATCTAGAGCCAGTTGCTAAGGGCCATGTCAAGCTGGGAGTCGAGTATCTGGAAGGATGGAAACTTCTCAGCCTCTCTGTACAACTTGCTTCAGTGTTTGACTATCCTCACAGTAAAAAGGTAGGTTTTTACATTTAAATTAAATTTCCTGTATTTCAGTTTGTGTCTACTGCCTCTTGTCCTTTCACCAAATATCATTGGCCTAATTTACTTTTTGCTCTCTCTTAAGGTACTTATACACACTGATGAGACATTGAGCGTTCATCTCTCTCAGCCTCTCCTGATGGAGATGCTCCAATGCCTTAATCACCTTGGCCTGTTGCTGGATGAGCCTCAGTAAGTCTGCATCTTTCCTTCTTTCTTTTCCATGTAGGAAAAAAATTAGAGAGGCCAAAGCTCAGTTCAAACTTAATTTGGCAACTTTTGTAAAGGATAATAAGAAATGTTTTTCCAAATATATTAACAGCAAAAGGAAGGGTAAGACCAGCCTCTGTTCTCTACTGGATGCTGGAGGGATCTTAGTAACTGCAGATGAGGAGAAGACAGAAGTACTTAACATCTTCTTTGCCTCAGTCTTTAGTGGGAAGACAGCTTGTCCTCAGGACAACTGTCCTCCTGTGTTGGTAGATGGTGTCATTGAGCAGAATGGTCCCCTTTTTATCCAGGAGGAGGCAGTCAGAGAACTGCTGAGCTGCTTGGACGTTCATGAATCTATGGGCCCAGATGAGATCCATCTCAGGATGATTGAGGGAGTTGGCAGATGAGCTTGTGAAGCCACTTCCTACCATTTACCTGGCTTACTGGTGAGGTTCCAGATGACTGGAAGCTGACCAATGTGACACCCATTCACAAAAAGGGTGGGATGGAGGATCCTGGTAACAATAGGCCAGTTAGCCTGACCTCAATACCTGGTAAGGTTATGGAAGAGTTTATATTGAGTGCCATGATGCAGCACTTACAGCATGGCAGGGTCTCAGGTCCAGCCAGCATGAGTTTAGGAGGGTAGGTCATGTTTGACCAACCTGGTCTCCTTTTATGACCAAGAGACCTGCCTGGCAGATGCAGGAAATGCTATGGATGTTGTGTATTTGGACCTCAGCAAGGCCTTTGACACTGCATCCCACAGCATACTCCTGGAAAAGCTGGCAGCCCATGGCTTGGACAGGAGCACTCTGCTGGGTTAGGAACTGGCTGGATGGCCAGGCCCAGAGAGTGGTGGTGGATGGTGCTGCATCCAACTGGGGCCCAGTCATTAGTGGACCAGGAATTGACCCAGCACACCAGATGTTTCTCACAGGGCTGTGCACAGGGCTGTGCAGAGGTAAAGGATCACTTCTCTCAACATGCTGGCAACACTATTCCTCATGCAGCATAGGATACCATTGGTGTTCTTTGCCATGAGGGTACATTGCTGGCTTATGTTCAATTTGTTGTTCACCAGCTGCATTCCAGCTGGTTGACCCCTAGCACATACCAGTGCACAAAATCCAGATGCAGGGCTTTGCATTTCTCTTTGTTAAACTTCCTGTTCATGTTGGTCCATTTCTCCAGCCTGTTGAGGTCCCGCTGAATGGCAGCCCAACCATCTGGCATATCAGCAACTCCTACTACTTTTTCATCCTCTGCAAACTTGAGGGTGTTGCTCTTGTGTCATCCACTTAGCTAGTCACTTCATCATAGAATGCTAACAAGTTTGTGAGGCATGATATCTCCTATGGAAATTCATTCTGTTTCTTCCAAATCACCTTATATTTAAAGTGTCTAGAAATGGCTTCAGGAATTGTATGCAACACTATTTTTCTAAGGACTGAAGTGAGGCTGACTACTCTGTAGTTCTCAAAATCCTCCTTCTTGAAGATATGTGACTTTTGATTTCTTCTAATCCTAAGGAAGCTCCCTTGATCACCATGATCTTTCTAATATAATTGAAATTGGCCTCACAATGACACCAACCAGCTCCTTTGGAACTTGTGTGGCCATTCGACAGGTCCTAGGGATTTAAGTATGTCCAGTATGTTTAATATTCCTTAACAAGATATTTTGCTATACCGGGTAAGTAATTTTTCCAGGAGTTCCCATTGGTTCTTAGCTGGTGGAAGCATATTTGGCTGTGCTGCCTCACAGATCATCATTCTTGGGTTGGAGCTTGCAGTGGGAGCATGCAGTTCAACTTACTGGAAATATGATAGATTATGAAATAGTAAAATATTATCACAGTTCAAAAATACTCAAGTCCAAGATTATGAGAGACAGTATTGTTACCCTCAGTGTTAAGGTATAGCTTTTTTTCTCAGAATTTATTTTAAAATACTATCCAGGAGGTATCTGATGCGTGTCAGGCATCGGAACAGGCTGCCCAAGGAAGCGGTTGAGTTGCTATTCCTGGAGGCATTTAAAAGATGTGTACATGTTGCTCCCTGGGCCATCGTTTAGTGGTGGATGTGGCAGCCCCAGGTTAATGGCTGGACTTGATGAGGTCTTTTCCAAACTAAAGAATTCTATCATTCTAAGTTACACTGCAGTATTCAGTATTTTAGGTGAAAAAAATTACTGTATGTGTTGAGAAGTTTATGTTATATATATATAACATTATAAGTATAAGCATGTCAAATGTTATGAAAATGAAAGTGAGTGCTTTAACTACTACATAACCAGCTAGTTATCTAACTTTCTGATTTTTACATACTCATGCAGCCCTTCCTTGCATATACTCCTGTAGTTAATTGTTCCTCCTATAACATTAAAGGTTACTAGTGAAAATCAGGGGGAAAAAAGAGAAGCAGGAGCTGGATTCTCTCTAGTGCACAGTGTATAACCGCTAAACACAATGACACATAAGGAGTTCCATTTTTTTCAGGATCAAGTCCTGTATGCCACAATCTGATCTTTCTCAATCATGCTTATTGCTTATGATTGTAATATTCTTTTATTCCATATAAACTTCAGCCTCTCAAAACAAACTTCAGTGAGGCACAGAAGGCTACAATGAAATGGGTTGTGCATCATAAAATGATGGGTCAAGAGGATGAACATTCTTGTGTATTCATTTGTGATCTACCCCTGTGGTTTCAAGCTTGAGAATGTTATCTTGTCAATAAATCATCTTCAAAGCTAAGTTTTTGCAAGCTGGTACAGAACTTTGAAACTTCTATTTTGCCCACTTTAAGTGAAAATTAAAGACAAATGTGTATTTAAACCTTGGTAGCCATGGAATGCGAAGAGAGTGGTATAACTTCTTATGCATCTTCATATGTATCTTTCTCACTAAAATTCAAACCACCAAGCATTTAGGAACTTGCATCCTTGAATTTTTCTTCATAAAGATATTTCATTTTTTGAGAGAAGACACAGATAAGCATATCTTCCCTGCATAACTTTTAACGAAGTTTTTATCCTATTTGGTTCTTTCAGATACTGACAAGCAAAAGCAAATTTCAAGATTTTCTGGTTTTGGTGTAGAAAACACTGTTGTTTTTTCATGGCTCCATCACAGAAAATCTAGAACAAAACCCCATACATGTTAAATTAAAAAAAAAAAAAATCTGGACAGGAAAGTAACACAGGAATGAACTTAAGACTGAGCAGGGTTTGGGAGGAGAAGTCACTCACCATATGCAATAACTGACTCTCCAGAGATGGAGAAGGCATGACCCCTGCATTCTTTGTGGGGAACTGGATATAGACCCTTGATCCAGTGACTATGAACACATTTCCAGTAATGGCACCTTTAGTAAGTGAAAAAAATTGTTTCCAAATAAGAAGCACAGAAAAAATAACAAATTAATTTGTTCTGTATGTAATAACTGATGAAAAATCCAAGATTTTCTTGCATATTACATTTATTTAAGTAAAGATGAGAAGATGAATTTGAAATAAATGATGGGGTTTCACACACTTGGACCTGTAGACTTGGTCTAACCCAGATGACAGCACAAATTTCTTTGTCTAACTTGAATAAAAATATATTATTTGTATATTCTATAGCATATCTAGAAGAAAAATTAAAAAGAGGATTCTGATTAATTCATCTATCATGTGAAATCATCAACAGGACCATTTGGCAGTGGTCCAAAACAAGGAATTCTGCAAAGTTTCTTACTAGTAGTTAAAATGGAGGAAAGGCATTAACAGAGGGAGGAAATTAGTCTGGGGTAAAAGGAAGGGGGGTAGTGGTGATGGAAAGGTTAAAAGAAAGGGAAAAATATGATGGAAAATTATTTTGTTTAAAAGCTGGCATTTGGTATTTTCAAAGGGCAAAATGTATTTTTTGTTTTATGACAAATGAATGTAAAAATGTGCGTGCCTTGTGGCCTAGAGGACAAAACAGTAGGATCAATGTTCTTTTTGTACTCTATGAAGCTTGAGATTAAAGTCCCCAATGATAAACTGAACATTCTTTAAAAGTGACCAGAAGCAAACAGTGTCTGTTTGCTGCTACTTTATTAGAAAGATACCACTGAGAATAGCTAAGAATACTATTTGATCTTAAACAGGTTGACCAAATTATTGCAGTTGGCTCCAGTACATGAGATGCCTTCTGCAAATTATTGTTTCTGGTTATAAACCTTTATAATATCTCAGAATGAATTATGTATGTATTTCATGTTTTCTTTTCTTTTATCAGCCTTGATGTTCTCATTTCAAGTTTCACCCTAGCCTCCTAATAATGCAATATTGAGGCCATTCAGACACTAATTATGCCTCCATGGCTTTCTTGAAATGACTAAATCAGCATCAGTTCTATAATTATCATGAGTAAGTTTGTATCTGTGCCTCACACCACATGAAAAGCACAACTTTAAATGATTTATGAATATATGCATCTGTAACATTGAATGTGCACTTTCTAATACTATTCATACAAGAAGCATAGAAATACTTCAGACATATGTACACCTGTATGTATGTTCTCAGCTTCACTGAACTCTGCTGGGTATCTTACAAAACATAGCCTGACTGTATAAAAATTATTGCAATGTTGTTTTCTTAATAGATGTATGTGTGAGATACCATCAAAATGTGTATATTTAAGCATTTTGACTATTTAAATAGAAAAAATTATAACCAAGTGTTCATTAAGACTGGTGTTCAGACTTGATAATTTTTAAATTTTCTTTATGTCTATATAAAGTCTAGCAAGAATGACTGGCAGGACAGAAAGAAGTATACATATACAAATGCAATTCCTCTATATTTTCATTGTTTCTCCCTTTGAATTATTGATGTTGCCAGTAGTCATTTGTCAAGAAACCAAGATACATATACTATAGTGTTACACTTCTGTATGTTTGTAAACTGTTTGTCCTGCATAATGCTTATATTTCAAGTAAAAGCAAAAATAAAAGAATACTGTAAAATAAATAATATTCCTAATTTTTTTAATAACAAAGTTGTAAAGAATAATAAATATACAACTTAAAAATAATACATAAAGAAAGTTTATAGACAGCTCTGAGTCATTTATACCCTGCAGAATCACCCGTGCATTTGGGAGCTGATAAAGATAAGTAGATCTACACAACACAGCATCTTGTGAGATGGCACAGAACCTCATAGCCCACTTTGGTCTCTGATAACAACTGATTTCTGAATTTCTCTCCTCCCTCCTTTCCTCTCTTTCAATACAGATTCTTTGTTTTGTATGAAAAGTTGTGCTGATCACTGGTATTTTATGACCTACATTATTACCCTCTAGGTAGCAGAATGATAGTGCCAAACTAATTATTGCATTGTCTAATTTTAAATCCAGGTCTAGCGAGATTAACAACTTGCACATTAATTCTGAGCATCAACAGTGCACCTAACATAATGCAGTTTTAAATGAAAGAAGCTTGCTCTGAAAACTTTTATATACTTTCCTCTGGATCATCAGCTAATGTAAATTACTACAGCACCATTGACTTCAATGGAATTATGCCAGTCTTCCCAACTGGATGATTTGGCTTTTTTTTTTTTTTTTTTTTTTTTTTTTTTTTTTTTTTTTTTTTTAATTCAGGAAATGTTTCTGGTTTGAGCCATGTGAATGTCAGAGGGGAAAACACTGACTTCATTTATAAATGTAAGATCTCATCTACGTAAGCCCAGAACGTGTCTGTTAAACTCAGTGGATTAATTCCAGATTTTTATCCCTGTAAATGAGATCAGAATTGGCTTGGAATGTGCTTTTGGTTCCTTGACATTCTCCTCCCCCAAAACAAACACTCTCAATATAGAGAAGGATTTTTCAGTTCTTCCTGATTAAAATTTAAAAGATTAAAAAAACGATAGAAAAAGAAGGACATTCACAGTCATGGAAAGTGTGAAAACTGCTTTGTAGATAGGTAGAGAACCAGACTTGGCAATGTGTCCTTACTTGCTGTTTCATCCTGCTAATTTTTGTGAAGAAACTTATGTGTTGGAAAAACATAGAAGCTCCCTGTATCTGAATGCTGTCAACAGTCAGGCAAAATTGGATCTAAAATGTAGTTTTGGATCCTAAAAAAAAGAATATTAATTTTGTGTACTGAAAAGAGAAACAGTCCTGGATAAATGCTGAACCATGTCAATTTAGCCAGAAAATTAAGTGTAAAACACAGTGGGTATAAAGTTTCATTTCATTAAAAAGCTGCTGAATTGAAAAGACTCTTAGACTATTTAACTATCCTTTCAGCTACTTAGAAAGAAAAAATGTCATAAACAATCTTGTCCCCATATATTTGCCATAACAACTGGCAAAAAACATGTACTAACATTTAATTTGGCATATTATATCCCCAGAATCAGAATCCTGCACACCCAAGGTTGTGGTCCTAATGGCATCCTCTGCATGGCTGCTGTAGGGCTATGTTGACCCCCATGACAATATTCTGCAGTACTTTGACTCATGTTTAATTCTGATTAAGTTGTGCAATTGTATCAATTTAAGGTCAAGGTCTTGAATAAATTCTTTTGTGAGAACTACTAGCAGGTCTTTTAAAATTAAAAAGACTCACGTGTCTAATGGTCTTATGAGAATAGAATTAGAAACTATGATCTTTAAAATAAATTGTAGTTTTATGGATAATTATTAAGAGAATTTATTGTATTAGTAATTTGCTATATTATACGTACTGCTGTCAGTTTAGTGACTTGTAACAGAAGGAAAAGAATGCAGCAGCTACTTATTTTTGTCCTTGCCTTTGCTACTGTTGATTTGAAGTGGGGAGAAGGTTTCTACAGGATATTTAAGGTTTGTGATGTCTTACTGTGCAGTAAGGATGACCTGCAAGTTGTCATGCTCTGGCCTTGATCCAGCAAAGCACTTAAGTGTGTGCTTAACTTTGAGCATTCAAGTTCCATTTACGGTAACGTGATTACTCATGTGCACAAAATTAAGCATGTACTTAAGTGCCTTGTTGACTGCAGTTAGTGCTGTGCATTTAGCAAATTTGATCTTTCTAAGGATGTTAGAAGAAGAAAGTACAAGTTAGCAAGATTTAATTGTTATATTACAAACAGTGGCAAAGGATGCTCTTTCTAATAGCACAAAACCCAACAGTATTAATTTACTTTGTTAAGTTCTTTACCTTTTAAGTGAGAAAAGTTTCTTGCACTGGAAGAATAGCATATGTAGAACAGCTGAGTTGCTCAGGTTTTCTGTATAGAGATGTTTGAATAGTTTTTTTTTCTTCAAAAATATGAAATAAACTTGTCTGAAATGTTAGTGCTTTTGCATGTCAGAAAGGGTGGGTTTTTTTGGATATTTAATTAAAGCTCATAAACATGACATTCTTAAAAATTAATACCTAGCAAGAATTAAAAATATTTCACTTGTTTGAAAGGAGTATGAAAGAGATGTAGAGAATGAAAATGCTTTAGAGATGACTGCGCAGATAGATTGATAATATTATTTCAAGACTTAAGTACACCCACATCAACATCAGAGGCAATGTTTAAAACATTAATAAAAAATTATTTTTTATATATTGCATTATAGGTTTTAAACCTTGTTTTAATTTTACTGTTAAAATAATTTCATACTGTGAAGATCAATAACATGGTGTCGGGGTGTTACTTAGAGGAACATATTTGTCTTAGAGTAAGAGAACTTTTAGACACTAAAAAAAAGAAAAAAAAAAAAAAAAAAAAAAGGAGTAAAAGTTTGCTTCTAAAGCAACAGAAAATAAAGCCCTGTGGGTATTTTATCAGACATGCAAATCCTATAGCAGGTAATTTTTTAGGGAAGCTTTTTCATATGCATGTGTGACTTTGAGCAAGTCTACTGTTCTGCTAAAATTTTTCCCCTTTGATTTCAAAGTTGACTCCATTGTAGGGTAAATGAGAGATTTTTTTAATGTACGTTTGGAGATGAGATACAAAGATTTTTTGATATCAAGTACTTGGAAAAAGTAATTGGGAAAAAATTGCAGTTTTGCAAGCATACTATTGTTTGATTTTACCATTCCCTGTTCCACTCCCTCTCCAAAATAAACTGTTGGGGTTTTATTAATTTATTTTTTTCTTTCTGTGCACTGTTTAAATTAAGTCATTAGGTATTAAGAATTATGTAAAATGCATTTCTGTTAATGGTAATCATTAATTGTGGGTTCTCTAGGGGGACATTTAGAGTCAAAATTTCATTGTAAGAACCTGTTTCCAGTTGCTACTTAGTTTGTCAAACATAAACAACTGGGCAGCAATTTTCATGCCAAATATCTGCCTTGGGCTATTCTTTCAAAACTTTCAGCAATATGGTCAGCTGATTCTCAGAATGCACTGAGGGAAAAATCTGGTTTGTTCATGTTAAGAAATTTTTGAAATACTTTGTTGACTAATGGCTTGTAGTCAGGCATATTCTTCCACCAGCCTATGAAAGTCTTCTTCAGTCTGAAGAAATCTGAGCCTCTGTAAAATTGTTTGCATATTTCATTTACCACTTCTTCAAAGATTCTGTGTGCAGTAGGTGTATTCTTTCCTGGGGCTTGCAGATCTGAGCAGGACTTGCTCTCAGTTTTCTCTTTTCAATTGCCAGTGGTGCTAAAGAGAAATACAAAGAGACTAAAGGTGTCCATCAGATGTTCTCAGTCTTCTTTCTACAAATCACCAGAAAACATGGAATAAGAAGCAGCTTGATCGGAATTCAGGAAAGGGAGACCATCAAGGAAAGTGAAAGAAAAGAAAAGCAACAAAAGAAAATGTGTCCAGACACAGGAAAAAGGCACAAGTCAAAGATCATAAAATGTGATGGTAGTTTAGGACAAGAAGTTATGAATGAGACTGCTATTAGGCAGGGGTGCAAATGGGAAGGACTGTGATTGAGATATGGAATCAGGGAGAAAAATGCCACCAAGGCAAAGAGAATATTTGTAAGGCCAATAAGGAGTTAGAGACAGGAAAAAGAGGAAGAATGTATTCCTAGCTGTCATTCTTGTGTCTTGGTCTTGCTGGACTCTTAAATGTCTTTGAATTCTTCTGGCCTTGTGTGGGCACCTCATCCTCCCCTAGTTAAAATAAGGAGAAGGGTTTTTTAAGTGAGAACAAGTTATTAATGTATTTGTTAAGTCAAATTATAGGGATTAGTATGGTTCTTAACCACTTAATGAACAAGACTGTGAAAAACAAAAACCAGAGAACAAAAGCTCTAAAAACATTCAATTTCTTCCTAGAGTTCCCCAAGAGGGACTTTCTGTATTAAAGCTTGCTTTAAAAAAAATGGAGAAATTGTAGTAAAAATGCATTTGTGACCAGGGAAAAAAGTATTAAGCATCAAAATTCAAGAAATGCCAGAAGGCATATGTCTTTTCAGATATTTATGTGACAAACATCTATATATTGTTCTGTTATACAGAGCACTTGCTAAATGAATATTTTTTGTTGGATATTGTGAACAACTTTTCCTCCAGGACTAAAATGGAAAATAGAAGTGACTTCAGTGGACCAATACTTTTATGATGCCAAAAGCATCAAATATTCAGCAAGATTGTACAGAATGACCAGCAAAGAGTTTGTCTAGAAATCTCACTGAAACCAAGTTGATTGATTAATAAAGAAGTGGAAATGTACAAATAAGAGAACAAAAATATTGGAAATGTTACCTCTTTAAAACCCCAGAATCTAACCCAAAGTTGTTACAAGTCATAGAAGTTATCTATTTTTACACTGGCACAGCTAAAATGCAAAAGTGCCTCTATGGACACTGATCTCTATATATATATTTTTTTTTTCTGACACAGTCAGGAATTACACTAAATATGGCCTATGGTCATAGAATCACTGAGTGGTTTGTGTTGGAAGGGACCTAAAAGTTTGTCTAGTTCCAATTCCCCTGTCATGGGCTGGGACACCTCCCACTAGAACTGGTTACTCAAAGCTTTACCAAGCATGGCCTTGAACACCTCTGGGGATGAGGCATCCACAGCCTTTCTGGGTCATCCATTCCAGTGTCTATATCTTCACAGGAAAAATTTTCTTCCTAATTTTTAATCTAAGCATACCCTCTTTTAGTTTCGGAGATCAAATTATATTTTGTTAGATTAGGTACTGGCCAGTACCTAAACCAGCAGGCTGTGTGCTAAGGACTCCAGGAAGACTTTATGTGTTCCCGGCTTAGTCACTGACCTAAGGCTTAGATGTGTTTGAAGTGAAACTGTGCAGATCAGTGGTATGGCTAGAAGGGATTTCATCCCTTGCAATCTCCTGGGAAGAACCTAGGAGTAACATGTAACTATATTTGGAATGTATTACTCCTCTGTGTTTAACCATTGTCCCATTGTTTGCTATGGGACTTTTATATGGCATTAGTTCAACTAAATGTTAGTTGTTAGTATGTAAAATAAAGACAATTACTTCTGATCTATATTTATAAATACTTTAGGGCCACACAGGTGTCATTGCCTCTTGGAATCTAAGCTCCAGCTAGCTGAGGCAGCCATTGCACTCATGGTGACACACAAGACTGTGGTCTGAAAAGGCAGAAAATGAACCTTTAGCTGCAGAGACTGGAGTTCTGTATGATGACCACTCTAGTCAGAGAGAGAAGGGAGATCCAGCAGGGGCTATCCTGCCACACATATTCTGGAAAAGTCCCAGCATGTGAGACATGGAGGCACCCCAGCTGCTCGGTGAGGATCGAGGTGGTATAAACATCTGATTTGAGTTGCCTGAGGTCTTAAACAGATTGTGCTCCTCACCAAGGAATAAAGTAATACATACAGTCACCAATGACCAAAACTCCAAAAAAGAGCACTTGCAGCACAACCTAGTAGGCAATGACATCTGTAGTTGCCCCACATGAGGTCTGAGAGTGGGAGACTGGAGGCATTCCCCAGCACAGAGGGAGGGAGACAGGCAGCAGGTCCTGTCCTGGAGGTCTGCACTGCCAGCACACAAGGGGGGTACAGGTGCTGCCAAATTTCAACATTAGAAGAACTCAGACATTGTCTGGCATTTTGAAAACTTGCTCCCATTTACAAATAAAATCCATATAATTAGTGTTAAGTCACTAAAGAATTTATCACTGAACACTATTGTTTTTATTATAATTCTTAAAAGCCTTTACTAAGACATACCAAGTAGAAGCTACAAAGTTCATATGCATCACATCAACATCCCATTGGAGCATAGTTGGTTTTATTCTTTGTTTTGTTTCCACCATTCACTTGGTTTAAATGTTATTAATCTAGATTTGCTGAAAAGGTCTGTGAACCTTTCAAAGAATCTGGTCCGAGTTCGGAGTTTGTAACAAAACCTGAAACCAGGCAAGTTTTATGTGGTTTTGAATTTCATTGTAAACGTTTCACCTAGATGTTGAAATAGGCTCCAAGAAACATTCCCAGTTTCAAAGTCTGTGAGAATTTCCCATTCAGAAGGATCGGGACTGGTGGCATTTTAAACAAAGAGTGGAATTTATCCATGTAGAGATGAGCCCAACAAGGCCTTCACTTCAGCCTAATTCACATCTCAAAATAAGAACTTAATGTAGTATCTCTTACGTTGACCTACTGCACAGAGATGAATGTCAGCCCATACAAACATATGCTGCGTGCCTATTGTTTCAACTTACACTATTTTAATGCGGCAGGAGAAGCCTGAAGAAAATAAAAATATAGAGATATAAAATGAAAATACCGAGGTTAATGCAATACAAAGATTGGTGAATACATTCTTTATTGGTCAAAAAGTTTAAAAAGCACTCATGTTTATCGACTAATGCCTTATGGTAATTGCCAGTTGTTGTTTTCCCACAGGTACAAGTCACAGAGCTCTGTAGCTGCATGAGAAACTCATCTTTCTCTTGGGAGAAAAAGTGCATAGTGCCATGGTTGGGGAAAAAGCAATGGGAAAAGAATCAAGATGCAAAAATAAAGTAGCAAAAATGAAATAATCCTTTTTATTTTTAACAATATGATTTTTAGACCAAACTCACGACCTTGGGATTGCGATGACTTAGTGCCTGGTGCTGGCAACACTAGCAGAGGCAATATGCTGTGTTGCAGATTTCAGCATCAGAGGCTTCTAAATGTAACATGTGTAGTTGGGTCAAATTAGGAAATACCAGAAGCTACTGACGTGCTACCTGCATTTGGAGCAGTTGTCTGCTTGCCAAGGCGGCTGCTTAATACCCACAAGCTCTTGTAGGAGGGTCGATGTGCAGCTGTGGCACGGGCCATGGGCTGACCCAGGCTCTGTGCCTGTTGCTCAGAGCCACCCAATGCTGAGGGCAGGGGAAAGATGTCACAAGAGCATGGTGCAGACTGGACCACAGCGGGTGCTGTGGCCAAGTGTCTTGCCTGCTGGCTGCTCTGGACAGCTGTCTAAAGCTATTTCAATAGACTTCTGTTGCTAAAGCTGTGTTGCAAGTTCTAAAAATAGCTCTCTACATCCCAAAATTCAGTTTAACTGTGTTTTCCTGCGTATGTTTTGTTTTACTGAGGACATACTGTGAAGTAAAAGCAGTATCTGCTCCGAACCAGCTCCTTGTTTCAGGACACTTTTGTTATTCCACCAGTAGTGTTCTCCTCGTGTAGCAGCGCTAGAGTTATCCCCAGCTGTCCAAGTGAGCCAGGAACACCTTCCATACCCTTAATAAGCAGAAGTGTGCCTAGCCCTCTTGCTCTGTCTTTTTATTTCCAATCTTTAGGCACAGCTTTGTCACATGGGCTGGCTACAGCCTTCCAAAAGTGTGAAAGGTGCCTATTTTCACCAGCAGGTAAAAATCATTTTGGATTAACTAAATCACTGCATGGACAACCAGACAGGCCTTCCTGTCCTTTCTTCTCCATTACCCGGGTAGGATAGGGACTGGCTGACAGCTCACAGCAGCTTCTGCTGGCAACTACTTCAGAGTTTTATTTAGGCCTACTATATTATTGCAAAGGGAAGCAGACGGGAAACGAGCGTATTCCCACTCCTCCAGATGCTAATCCTCTGGGACTGGTCTCCCCTGCCTCCTCCAGAGCCTTAACTGCCTCTACATTTCCCATTTTTACTAAGAAAATTTAATCAGTCTCCTTTATATCCAGGACGGACAAACAACCCTCCGAAGCCATCCTTAACTCCACAGCAGGACAAGGAAGAGAGGAAGTGAAACCACTCCACGACTCTTTACCAAAGCCCAGGAACAGCATCCGGACAGCGTGGCTTCTTCCCCGTTAGAAGGTAAAAATACACTGACAGTCCCATCAGGTACAAGCCCAGGAACGTGGATCTGTCTCGTGGGAAGCTCTCACTCCCTTTCCGCAGCAGCGGTGGCCGGGGAGCGGGCACAGGCGTGTGCGGGCTGGAGCGGGGACAGCGGGTGCCGGGGAGCCCCGGCCGTGGGGTCCGGCCGCGCCGGGGGGACCCGCGTGCGAGCGGCAGGGCCCGGGCTGTGCCGCCTGGCCGCCACACGCCTTCCCTGCCAGCACGAGGAGGCTGTACAGCCCGTCTAACAGCCCCCCCGGGGAATCCCTCTGATGCAAGGGGAGTCCCCGGCAGCTGTGGGCCGGGGTAGCTGAGCTGGCTCCCTGCCATCCCCCGCCGAGCCGGGCTGGGAAGTGCGGGGAGAGGGAGGTGTGGCTGCCGGGGCCCCTCAGCCATTGCCGGCTATCGGGAATGCCTCTCCGCGGCCGCTAGCAGCCGGGCTCCGGCGGGCAGCGGCCGGGGCTCCCCGGTAGCAGCGCGGGGCCGGGGCACGACTGCGCGGCCCTGCCGCCGCCGCTGGGGCCGGGACGGCACTTCCACCCCGGCCATTTTCCTCGGGCGGGAGGCGCTGGCGACCGGCGAGCCCCGACGCCACCCGCCCGCCTGGGGACGCGGCGCAGCCGTGCAGGCCGCTGCCGGCCGAGCCGGGACGCCCCACCGGCCCCAGGCGCGGAGACGCGGGGCGGCCGCGGCGGAGCGGAGGCGGAGGCGGCCGCGGCCGGGGGGAACCTCCGCCGCCCGAGCCCGCCCGCCTGCCCCGCGGGCCGCCGCTAGGCCCCGGCCCCGCTCCGCCGCGCCCGAGGGGAGCCCCGCTGCTGCTGCCGCCGCCGCCGCCGCGGAGGGAGCCCGCTGCCCGCTGCCCGCCGCCCCCGTCCCGCCGCCCCGGGGAGAGGGAGCGGAGCCGCGGCGCGGACACCCCGCCGGCCCCCGCGGGAAGCGGCGGCCCCGGCGCGCAGGACCGCGGAGCGCCCCCGCCCCCCGCGCCGCTCCCCCTTTGAAAACTGATCTTTGGCTCTTCGCGTGAAAGTGATTTGAATTTGGCTCGGCGGCGCTCTGCGCAGGCGTCCAGCTGCTGGCATGCTGGCTCCTTGCAAAGCAGCTGTTTTGGGTTTGAAATTCCAACATGGCAGAGGCTGCAGTCAGTCTTCCCTTCAAAAACTTGGAATGATTTCAAATCATAGGCACCTTCACTTAACCCGAGCCCCCATTCATCAGCAAACACATCGGATCGATGCTACTCTAACCTATCGGGTTCTTGTACCAAATCTCCAGGTAAGAGGATCTTCCCCCCCCCCCCCCCCCCCGAGTCTCTCTACCATCGTTTTTAATTTTATTAAATCTTAAAAATCTCCGACACAGCCGCGTATTAATCGCCTGTTCATGCTCTAAATATTTTGCCTAATTTGCGGTCGTTTTCTGATACTGAGCACTCCGGTCTGCTTGCCTGATCGTAGTCTGGAAAGTACAGATATACAATCGCATGGTTTTTCCTCCTTGATCATTGCCAACAATAGTAGGCAGATTAAGAGTTCGCGATTGCAAGCTCCCTCCCCACCTCCTCCTCTTAATTGGATTTATTTTTAAGTTGCTTTGAAAATAATAAACTGCAGATAACGCGGGTTTGGACATTGAGGCAACTAACTTCTGACCAAATAAGTGCAAATAAGAATCTCGCAGAACAAAAGTTAGGTTTAAATTACTGTGTCTTGGCTGGGGGGGTGGGGGGGTGGGATGCACGAATATGTCAGAGGAGCTGTTGCAGTAAAATGTAAGCACATCATCTTGGAGGGGGTACAGCGTGGTGGGCGTATTGTTGGCTCAGGAGGGAGAGAAAGATGTATAATTTAATGGTATATACAATCCACTGATCCTATTACTATCCTCCCTGGAGCTCTTGTTAGTTTCAATGGGAGTGAGTGAAATTGACATGGACTTGCATTCCTGGTCATGTGCTTTTTTTCCCCCTTTCTTTCTTCTCTTGTGATCTGAGATCCCCTTTTTGTTGATGTTGCTTTCCCACTTAATTATATGCATGTAGGTTAAATGAATACCTGACGAAAGGGCCCACGTTTCAAGGCAGTGACATTTGATAGCTGAGAGGAAAAGTGGCTTTAATGAAAAGCAACCTTTGGAATTCCTGCTTGTGAAAAATCCAATTCAGCTTTTTGTGCTGCCAGCAAGAAATGATCAGTAGCACCAGTGTTTATGGTATGTCCGTTTTGGGATCTACTTCCTTTGCATCTAAATAGCAAAGACGAATTTAAATAGCATGATAACGCACTGAGGACTCTGCATGCAAATATTTTGTAATAAATACCTAATGTTTAATAGTATATTTTCTTGTGTGTATATAAGCATTTTTTTTCTCTTGCTATCATTTGTTTATCATTTCTGCTTCGATTATGGCATTAGTTTTGTCCATTGTATTGATCTCAGTTGTAAAACCTGAAGTTGCATGTTACCAGCAGTGCACTATACACACCACTGAACTCCAATGGTATGTAAATTAGTAAAACTCGGGGAGTGGAGAGGGCAAAAACGTGTAGCAATGAATATATACACCTACACGTCTATGTGCTCGTACATACATGCCTAAAATGCATCTTTTCCTTTTGAAAACTAGTATTTTTTTAGTAGTTATTTAAACTCCAGCTGCTTTTCCCTCTCTTACTTTCAGCGTAATCATCTGCTAGAGATTCTAACTGATGTGGGGTGAGGGAATATTTTGCATGTAAACAAAATTGCTGTTGTGGCCGAATGCTTAATACGATTTAATAAGGAGTATTTTATGCTCAGTTTACAAGTGTCTGGTTCACGCTGCTCTGGTCTCAATGCTTGACAGAATGAAATAATCAGGTGCTGAAACTGGCTTCATTTTAATGGTCACTCTCCAGCCCCCCACGCTGCCCCCTCCTCCAAAAAAGTCAGATAAAATGGAGCATGGGGAATTTCAATAGAGCTCCTTGTGGTGCAGTAGATGCACCTCTAGGTATGCAGTTAAGGCTAAGGAAGTAACAACAAAAGTGACTATTAGTCTGTTTTGTGCAACCAAAAAGGGGGTATGTTCACTTTTAATTGTGTGTGATAGTAACAAATAAGGATAGAGAGAGACCCTGGGAGAGAGAGTGTGCATGTGTGTGTGTGTGCCTGTGTGTGTTTGGGATAAGGGGGAGGTCTGGCGTGTGTGGCTGATGATCTCTCGTAATAACATATCTGAATGCAAGAAAGAAATTGAGAGAGCAATTGCACAATGTACACTCCTATTTTGGTGTTGTAGGTGACTGTATTGCTAAACATATCCCAGGTGCTATATGATGGGAATGATCTGATTGCATTTTGCATTTAGAACTTGTTGACTTTGGAACGATCAATAAGGCAACTGTTTATTTTAGATGCACGTAATTTGCTCTGAGAAATGTTTTAAGGAGAAGAGCAAGCAAGCGAGAGCGGAACTTTTTTTTTTTTTTTTTTTTTTTTTTTTTTTTTTTTTTTTTTTTTTTTTTTCCTAGAGCTGTTGGAGCAAATGTGATTGCCAGATGGGAGATTTCCCTCTGTGATGTTAAAGCTGTAATATATATTCAGAGCAGATTGGACTGCTGCTTGTGATGAGGAGGATATTACATTTATAAATTTTAAATCGGGAATCGGACAGTATACTGAGAGCTGAAATTGGATGGTGTGGACGGTTTGGACTGTTAAATGCAATTCCCAGATAATAATAATAATAATTATAGTAGCAGTAATATATGTATGTATAATAAACATGATACTATTAGGCAGCTATATATTCTATGGTGCTTAAGTATATATTTCCAAGATGACTTCTCTCCTCGCTTCCCTTAAACGTTAAGGATTGAGGGTGATTGGGAGGGGGGGTTTAAGAGCCCACTGTTAGGAGAAATCAAATATAATCAGGTTCCTGTTTGAGGAAAAGTTTTGCTAAAATTCTTTCTGCAAATTCATCTCTTTCTGAGTTTTTGTTTTGCCCGTGCATGTGGCCTGACAGTGCCACAGTTCTGAAAGACTGGTAAGTGGGAACTAGTCACACTCGAGCAGCTCTGCTGTTGCAAATTAAAAGTGTGTTGTGGTCAGGAAATGAAAGCTACAATGTCTCTTTTGAACAAGTCGTTTATCAAGAGAAACATCTATCAAGCAGTGACTTGTCACATTGATCCTCTAAAAGTTAGGTCCGAAGTGGAAGCTGCTTTGATGTTTTTGATCCCAAATTTATAAAATTGAGAAAGCTGGAGAGAGTAGGACTGATTTGCACTTAAAAATTGCTCCGCTCTGGGCATGACAAAATCATCAAGTATCTCTGATATAAGAGCTGGTAAACTAAGAAGGTATCGGATCTTATACCTAATTCCTGTTTTCACATGGAAACTTCAGCTTTGCCACACAGGCAATTTCTTTTCATGCTTCTAAAGATCCTTTCTGTATGACTCTCTGCATTATTTCGGGGATATTTTCTTGCTTAGGAATACATCTGTTGCTTCCAAATGGAACCTTTTTTTGTTGTCTTTCTGATGGTATTTATAGAGTTCTGCTTGAGAAGGCAATTTTTTTCCTCTCTGAGTCTTGTTTCTTCTTCTATTTGTAATCTCAGTTTCCACCTCTCATCCCTGTGAAGCAAAGTTTCTTTTACTGCCAAAGTAATGTTTATTGCAAGTAAGGTACATTCGAAGGTATCTGTTTGCACAGCTTAAAACATGTTAAGAGTACTGCTAAGTGTGTCTTCCCTTCTGATTCTCTTTTTCTATCCATTTTTAGCTCGTGAGCCATGCTTTTATTCTCAACAGGAGCAGTGTATTTCAAATTGAATGTAAAGCTGAGGTTTCAAGTAAAAAAAAAAAGACCAAAACAAAGTCTAAAAGTGATCTTTTATCTTTCTCTATTTTCAACCCTCTAAATTGTTTAGCAACTTCACTAAAAAGTTTTTCATTTTGCATAAAGTTTGTGTTTGGACTATAAAGGAATCCCTTTGAAGAAACAGAGGTTTGGTGTTTGGTTGTTGTTGGGTTTCTGTTTTTTCTGTGCTTTTTTTTTTTGGCTAGGATATGAGTGAAATCTTCCTTAAAGCAGGATGCTCTGACTTCTTTTCTTCAGTGTCGTAAATGAGACTAACACTGCTTATGAATACTTGATAGAGACCCATTTGAAAATAGGCAGCAAACAGCAGCGTGGTGGGAGTTTTGGTGAGTGTTATAGTTGCTAATTAATCATGTTTGAAATGAAGGAATCATAGCATGGTAATAAAGGCTCATTGTTGTTTGATGTTTGTAACAGGATGTGACTCCTACATGAATCTGGTGGGTTTGGAGGTTTTGTTGTTATTTCCTCCCGTCATAATAAGATACCTTCACTACTAGATCAAATTGTTTTTATTTATTGCAACATTGTGAAGGTACAAGGATGTTTGCTTATTGTAGCAGCATTTCAGAAATACGAAGATTGTATTGTTCTTGACATTTTCATCATATAGTTCATGGGAAAAATGACTAGTCTTATGTCATTAGCAGCTTTTTAAGTTTTCTCATAGTTAAGCAGAGCCAAACATTTTTTGTGGTTTATTTTCTTGATATAAAAATCCCTACTGTTTTTTTTCTTATAATTGAAAAATGGCACTTGATGAACTTCTGTGCCCTACTTGTTTTTGCGTATGTAGTAAGGGATAGCAACTAAAAATATATTCCAGGATAGTTTGTATACTAGTGCTTTAAAACTTGAACTGTAAAACACTTGGGTGGTGTTTTTGTTTTCTTGGTTTTGTTTTTATTATGGCTCTTACTAGGTCTGTCATCTTTGGGCTTTATTTTTCATCTCTCTATTAATAACTGCTATAAATGATAGAGAGAGAATCTCTTTCAAACTACAAAGCTTTAGTTTCAAAATTTAATAATGCTATTTTCTACTGCATGAACAAGGTTTGGAATCTGCTGTTGTTCAGATGCTCTGTTCCTTTTTAAAATATAATTCCTAGTGGAGAATTATTCGGTATGGTTCCTGTCAATAAGTTTATTCAATGAATGCATACAAGAAGCATTGAATATAAAGACTGATCTTTCTCTAGTCTTGATCATCAATTAATAGGCTTATCTGCTTATTAGGAGTGGGTTTAATAGTACAGAATCAGCATGAGATCTGTCTATATGAAACACTTGTATGTTTATGACAGACTGAGTTTAGATCTTGCATCCCCAGATCTAATAATAGAAATATTTGGCTCTTTGCCCTCAATCAATATATCCGTTAACAGAAAAAGCTTCACACAATACTTTCATAAAGTGCTGGATGTATTGATACTGAGTTGATAAATTTAATTACTGGGGTTTTACATTGATTCATTGATCTTATGATTGGAGGAAATTGTTCTTCAGACATTTCTGAAGTATTGAGGAATATTGTATGTCCATAAACTTGATTAATTGATAAATCAGCACTTTTTTTTTCCTTCTCAGTTATTGATAAGACATAAAAATGACTGTAAAAAGAATTTGGAATAAGCTAGTTAGAAATTCTTGTGTGTTACTAATGGAGCAGATGAGGAGCAGTACTATGGAGGTGAAAAAATGAAGTTTGAAGTGGAATTGTGCCTGTGGGCCCAATCCTTAACTGGTGTAAAAAATATTTAGCTTTAAAAAGATACATTAATTTACAGTTCTCAGGATCTGGACCACTGTGGCTTTTTTGTTTGTTTGTTGTTTGTTTTGGTTGTGGTGTTTTATTTTTTTACCTCAGTACTGTTCTTTAGCTCATTGGAAGCTGTTTTAAATTAGATATTATGGATGTATGGAATTTTAGATAAGCATCTGATCCGAAATGAATAGTATAGCTATAAAAGCAATTTGAAGAGCCGTAAATTCAGGATTGCGTATCCCTGATATTGTTGCAGAGTATTAAAATCTTGCTGCTAGAGATGCTATCCTCTAAGTGAAAACTTATCTTCCTTATGGGAAAGATGACTTCAGGGAACTCTCAGGTGGGAAAAGGCCCAGAGGTTTTTTTGTTGTTGTTGTTGTTGCTAAAATAATAATTAAAAAAATCCAATACAGAGAATTAGTTACAGGGATATTTTCCAGGTGAAAAACCTTACGGGAGTACTTGGCTCCATTTCGGTGAGGTATGCGACCTTTTCACCCTATGTCAATGATATTTTTATAGAGTGTGTGAGAAATGCGAGTATAAAGAAAATTCCTTAAGATCATTCAATTTTTATTCTTTCTTTAAAAAAAAAAGGGAAAAAATGAAATCTCTCAATCAAAACAACATATACGTCTCCCTTAATGAAACTGATGAAACTGCATTCCTTTTAAAGGATACTAGCTAATAGAGAAAAACAGAAAACCACTTGCCAGATGTTACTGTAGGTTTGACAAATACAATCTTACCCTTCAAGGAGCAGACGATCCTACACTGGAGGTGTAATGGAGGTCAAAGGAAACCTAAGTCTTTCAGTCCTTTAATAATTGTACCTATCATCCCCTCGATTGGCATGTTAAAGAGAATGAATATATATATATATATAATGGTTCTTAGAATTTAATTTGCATTTGCAGCCATTTACTAAGCACAAGTGGACTTTACTACTATTGCTTCTAAATACCTGTTGGGGTTGGCCCCGCTGTGTGGCAAGTGAGTGAAGATGGAAGGAGAAATAGTTGGCCAGTCTTGGTTTCCAAAATCTTGAGAAACTGAGGGAGAGATTAGGCTTTGACAGGTCAGTTTGAGAATGGGAAGAATACGAGAAAGTGTAATCTGCAGAAAGCATCACTGATTAAGGGCACACAGAGATGTCTGCAGTGATGAAAATGTGGAGTCTCTGCTTTCGTTTTGCCGAGCTCTGTTGCTATGAGGTATCGGCACACGCAGAATGGTAATAACAGTATTGTGTGTCTGTTCCGATAGTGCTTGGAACGGTACCTGTCAAACATATCATAACACTCAACTAGCTCTTTAATCATATAAGCAACACTCCTTACTACAAAAGCTATTGTATTTGTACAATAGAAAGAACAGCTATATACATTATTTGAATAATGGAGTAAAACTTAGCTCTTTAAACCATTTTTTCTGCAGAGGGGAAAAAGTTTTTTCTGTCTTGGCTGTAATTAAAAATAGTGCAGCTACAGATGACTGTCATGCCACTGGCTAATTTTTAAATTTTTTTTTTCTATGATAGTCTATTAAGTGTGTAGTCTGATATGTCATGAAATACTGAAATAGCAATTACCAGTCATATTAATTACCAGTCATATTATTACTGTAACTGAGAAACTCCTTTCTCCGTTCTTTTATAGTGAAGCTACTGCTAGCATGTTGTTAGTTAAATTTGAAATACTCTGAAAGGTATGTGGGCAAAATACTAAGAGTATTTTGATATGGTAACAAACTCTGGTGATATAAGTATCTTTTTGTTCCAGATTCCTTGAAATCATGTATTGCCTGGATTTTTTGTTGTCTGTTTTTTAACCCTTCTGTATTCTACTTTTAATGTGTCCTCTACTCTTCATTAAAGCATGTCGTTCACCTTCTGTAGATGAATTGCTCAATGTATGAAGATGTATGCCATAGTTTATTTTGTGTGATATTTTAGAATGTGAGCCTGTATCAAGCTGGTTATAGATTGGTGATGATAAATTAGTTTGAGTAATATGTATCTTATTTGCATCAATACCTTAGCAGTAAGAGCATACTGTGGTCAAACTTCATGAACTAAGATAGCGGTCTCACATCTAATTAAACAGGATCTGAATGAATGATTTTCTGATACAGGTCACAATTGAACTTTTTGTTTCTCTTCTTCAGTGTGATAAAATGCTTAAGGGACACATTAAGGCATGTTTGTATAACTCCTGCTAATCTGAAGGGAATTTGAAAATTAATATTAAGAGGAGATGGGAGAAAGGGCTGAACCTGGTGGGTCACAGGGGTTTGTGGCAGGAATGTATCTTCATGTTTTCATTCAAGTTGGTGTTTCATTATTTTTTTTTTTTCTTGATTTAGAATAACAGCTGTTTGCCTTTTAATATGTTGGAAATAACATCCCTATTTTCATCTGAGATTTTTTATTTTTTGTCTCCTCCATTCTAGCATACAAGCAAGTAATTAATAAAAAAGCATTTTTACAGTGAGCCTGATTATCACTTAATAAAACTGAAAACTGTAGTGTTGCAAAGACATTCCTAGACAGTACAACTGATTTTGTCTGATGGCTTGTCTTCTGGAAACATGGTGAGGGGAAGAACCAACAATTACTTTATATTACTGAACAACAGCAGAGGGTGGATGGAAATGATAAAATTATATGCAGAAATTATTAATCCATGACAGTAGTATCAATATTGACATTTAAAATATTATGAACTGGTAGTCCTGCTGTACAAACTGCTGTGATAGCTGTGCTTTTAGGTGAAAGTAGCTATTTATATGCCTTATTGCTCAGTGTGGTCATGTTGAAAGTGTGAACCTACTCATCACAGATTCTGAGAAAGTGCAGGTTAACATCCTCTGTGTTCTTTAGACCTATCTGATTACTTCAGCCTCCTGTGTTGACACAGAGAAAGAAACAGCTAGATTCTATGCTGGAAGAATAAGGTTTGCAAGCACTGACTGATATTAGGTATCCCATTGTGATACCTAAACCAAATTTTAAAAAATCAAGCATCCTTTTCAAGTTAAACTTGAGAAACAGAGAAAGGAACAGCAAAGATGTTTCTGAACACATTTGAAGGAGCACCATTTACTTTCAAAAGAGATCTTTCCCATCACTTGTGGATAGCTCCACCATGAAGAGCAATATCAAAAGATCTCAGAAAAGTAACTATTCTTTTATGTCTTTGGGAACTCAGATGCTTACAAGATTGTTTCTGAGAAAGAAAAGAATTGATCCTATTTTCAGTCCCTTGTTGTTGGCATTTGTGGACCACATGACTATATAGTAGTGTAGAAATATACTCTCTGTATGTGGATACAATTGTTTCCCCTTGCAGCTCTAAAATAACAATACAGTGTGGCTGTATGAAAACTCAGTTTGGAGGATGTTTTTATTAATTTGTTTTGCACTCTATGAAATTGTTTTATTTGATATACATATGGAGTTCGCTGAAGATCTTTACGCTTAATAGATAGGTCATCTGCATTATTAAAGTAGAGAAATTAAAATAGTCTGTGGGGGGGGTTATAAAAATAGAGACTTAAAGTTACCTGTGATGATTTGTTAACTGGATATCTCCGTTCAGTCAGAAAACTGCTGAGTTTAAACATCATCAAATTAAAACATCAACGTTCAGTTATTTTTAGTATGGAGGAAGACTATAAATTCATTAGTTCTTCAACTAAATTAGCACTTGATTAAAAAAATTAAGTGTTTTTGAGTTTACTGATGTTAGATCTTTATATCATAAGGCTTTATATTAACTTCCTGACTATAGTGGTACTGTATTGAGCATACTATAAATAAGCAGATATTTAATTTTAATGATAATAATTTTTCATGTGTTCATAGAATTTCTGATAATTTTTTATTTCTTGCTCTTTGCCTTCAATAAAAGCTGTAATAAGTATATTTTGGAAACTGTTCATGCTGCAATTAACCTTTCTTAATCATTGATTTTCATTTTGTTCTTTGCCTTTCATTCATTGTATTTTGCACTCCTGTCCTATGTAGGCATTCTTTATACTACAACATTGATTTATTTTTCCGCTTTCAGTTTAAAAAACTGTAATGGTAACATGAACCATGATGGGTAACCATGGTCGTCCTATCAAGCAATGTTATTCAGATTAATGTCAGTAAACCCTACATAATGAGGGGTATGAGGCACCTATCATTATTCGGCCCCTAGCATTTGTAAGTGTGGCAGTCGTATCAAAGGCACACCTTAATATGCAGAGAAGATATTTGTTGGAACACATGGTTCAGTAAATATCAGAAGCCTTTGTTTTTTAAAGTTAGATGTAGATAAAATATATCTCACTATGAGCTGTAGGTAAAATATATCTCATCATGTGCTTATAGAGACTAAATAAACAGTGCCTTAATGCATGACATATTTAAAGTTTTCACTAGTTAAAAATATTCAGTTATAATGTGATATGTTCTCCATACAGTACAGGATAACATGTTGACACTAGTATTTATTTGGAGTAATAACTCAGCAATAAGTAGGAAAGGTGTTTTGTTATTGAGTAATTAGCAAACACCATCCCACCCCCACTTCCCCAGGATGTCATCTGCCTAGAAATTGTAGAATTCACTGCTTTCATTCACAACAGGCAAGTCCTTTTTGGCTAAAGTGACTGTTCCTCTCTGTTTCAGAGCATTACAACAGCTACAGTTTGAGCTTGAAGGGTCTGAGTGGCTGAGATAACATCACGAATAGTATTGCATCTCAGAAAGTGTAATTCAGCTTTCCACTTTTGGGTGCTTGGTTATCAGTCACTGAGTCCCTGCAATTTCTATTGACTTTGGATATACAGGTATGCAACAAATTTTAGGAGCTAGGTGTATAAGGAATTTCCCCAGGAAATGGTAGGCATTAGCTTTATCTGTACTTCTTAAATGCTCCAATCTCCTTCTTGAGGTATTAATGCTGTATGATAGAAGAAACAGAGCTTTTGATTTCTCCTGGTGTTTTATTTTTTAAAATGTGTTTTTAAAACACATTTTAAATTCATCAGGACAAAAATACATGCATTAATAAAGGTATAAGGAATGATTCATTTGTGATTTTGCTCAGAGGAAACTTTAAACTGTTTGTTACTGTGTAGATATTCGAAGGAGCAAAATGCAGAGTAGATGATGCTGTTCTAATTGCAAGATCTTCCTTAGTTATCTTCTCCCTCCTCCTGATCCTTCTCCCTTCCCCCTCCCCCTCATGGCTTTTTTAAACAATTATGGGCATTGTGCTCCTTAATGGTGTATAGTTACTGTAAAGATAGATGTCCTCAAATAATGAGTTTCTAATAATAATCAGAGGACTTAGATTAAACTGGTTTTGTATAGAAACCTTACAGTGCGAAAAAGTACACCTAAAATCCTGAGATATATTTACAGGAGCTAAGCCTGTTTATAGAAAACTAACCCAATTTTGTATCTGTACATGTATGTGGGGTGGGGGCAATAATGGTGTATTGTCTGTGTGTGCCTATGTTTTTGTCCACCTGCTTTAAAGAGTTCAGAAGATTTTTTTCTTCTTTTAGTATGGATTTCTATTTTGTTTTCTGCTAACAGAATATGTTTTAAAATCACAACATACTAATTAGCTTCTATGTTTACACTGGAAATCCTGCATCCCTTCAAATGACTTCTGCCTGCACTCTTCTTTCGATCTGTTGCTTCCCCCACCTCCCATCCTCCTCCCCCACTCGCTGTGAGGTTTTTTACATTAGATTTGTTGCTTTCTTCCTTGTTCATAAGTTCTGAAGGCAAGTAAATGAAAATGATAAGTACAGTAACAGGTAATTGTTACTTGAAAGAGTTGTTGCTATATTGGTTGGGAATAGTATTTTTCCTAACAGGTACTGAATCTGCAAGGCTGTACAATAAAAAGAGCAAAAAAGTTTAACTTATTGTTTAGAAATACATATGCCATTTAAATGGAAACAAACCCCCAAATCTCCCACATACCTTTTGGGGTTTGGAGAACAAAAGCTTACTTGTATGCTCCAAATTCCCCTGGGCCTTAATTTGCAATACCATTATTTAAGCCTGGCTGATACAAACCCATTGCAGAGAAATAGAATCTCTCCTTCCTGGCTTTTCAAAGCCATTCTATGCCCTCTTCTCTCTGCCTAACCACGTCCCTCAGCGCTCCCTCTCTTCATTCCCAGCCTTTTGGTCTTACCCTGCCACTGGTATTTGAAATGTAGTAAACAGAAAAATAGCTTCCTAAAACACAGAAAACTGCTATTCTGCATGGTTTTACTGACATCTCTACCAACACATATGTAATTCTATCCTCTGACTAAGATCAAGGCTATAATCACTTTAATATCTGTTGTGTCCTCTACCAGGTGACCTGTAGTCATTTATTGTAAAGATAAGAACCCCTGATATAATAACTTATTTCTTCTCTAAGTCAGATCTTATGGAAAATACTGACCATAAAGTGAGGAGAAACTTGTGCCCACTTAACATGCTCCTGGGGTGCCAGTCTCTCTGGGTCTCATCTCCTGGGTACAGTACTTGCATTGTCAGATGCTCAGCTGGAAGCTGTTCTGGAACAGAACTGGGTTTGGGTGTAATCCCTAACTGCTGAGAGTAAATAGAGGCATCACTGTAGCTTGATGCAGTGTTGAGAACTACGGCTGTATTTATTTTGCTGCTAATAAAATGGCAGGCTACTTTGTCATTAAGAGGCTTGTCTTTTTGAAATAGCAATTGAGGTGCAGTACTGAGTGTTTGAGTTAGTGGAAAGAGCTAAGAAATAGATGAACTGCATTCCTGACTGTGGGTGGAAGGATGGTGAGTAATATGTGCCTTGGCATGGCATCTGCCAAAAGCATTTTTTTCTCCCCCCCCCCCCCCCCCTCCCCAACTATGCTGTTCTACTTTTGAAAGGTGTAAGGTATTCTGATAAGCAAAGGGGGGAAAGAAAAGCAAAAGGGAGAAATACTTCCAAGCAAGTCATTATAGCACATCTCAATGACTGTGCCCCACACTTAATTTAATTAGAAGACAACTGCACTGTAAAACTGGTCATTTTAGTGGTAGTTAACGACTGGTTCTCTCCTACCCCCACTCAGAACAGATTATATGCCACGTTGTATAATGTAATTTCTACAAGAAAATGAAGTATGAATAGGTATTGTGTAGTTGCAATAATGAAGTTTCCATGAAAGATATTAACATATCATTTAACTGGGCTTTTGGAGGTGAAAATAACTATTTTTCTTCTGGTGTTTCTTTTTTACTATATCAAAAAGAAAAAAAAAACAGTATCAAATTAGGATATTTTCTGGTTTTTTTTAAGCAAAAAACTGACTGCCTTGCTAATAATTCGTTCATTATGAGGTAAGAAGGCACTGAAGGAAGTGAAACCTTTTACATGCATGTTTCTTATAGGATAACTATTTTCAGGAGGGGTTGCTGTAACATTGTAATATAATTTACTAGTGTATGGTTTCAGAAATGGTATGAGTGGAAATCAATGCTGGATTTCAGGCAAGAAAGTTTCCTAGTTAGCTGTAATAGACTTACTTGCTGTCGGTAGTAAGATAATAAGGATAAAAATCATGTATGATTTAAGAAAAAAAATCTATCCATTTGCATTTGTCCACCAAATTCCACTTGGTGATATGTTTGTTGGGCTGAGCTATTAAGTGCTCTGTGGACTGTTTCAACTAGTGTATGATTGACTAGGTATATTAGAGCTTTTTACTTGCTGCCAATGCAAAATTTGACCCTAGTTTTACCCTGAGATGTTTCTACATTTAAAAATATTCACATTTCATGAGTGCTTTAGTGGGTGATAAAAAAGTTCATTGTTGTTGTTTGTGGGGTGTCTCTATGTTAGAGTAAAAGTAACTTACTGAACTGATATTGAATAGATTTTATTTTCTTATGTTGTTTCCAAAGTTCAACTAAGGAAATTGATGTATCATCTTAAAAATTTAAATCTACGTTTTATGCACTGTGCCAAAGCACCCATGAGCCCATTAAGCAAAGACTTTTTCAATTATATCTTGTGTTTATGCATGTATTTATACTTGACAGGAATCCTTTAGAGATTTGGTTTGCTGTATTAATGCTTACAGTGTATTAGAGTACATAAAATATGGTAGAGATGTCAGTAAAACCATGCAGAATAGCAGTTGTCTGTGGTTTAGAAGCTCACTATTTTTCCTTTATTACATTTCAAATACAAAAGAGTTTTAAAGTGGCAGGGTAAGACCAAGAGGCTGTACCTACGGATCCTAGTGCTAGTAGCTTCCACTGTTTTTTAGTAGCTGCTGAACAGTTTCTTGGCCAGACATCCAGCCTCTAGAGGGCACAGCAGTAATCTCCACTGCCAGACACAATCATCTGCACAAAGTTTTAATGCTGGCACCTACAAAGAGAATTCCACTTGTGTTGCATTAAAAAAAAAACACTGTTTTTTTCTTTATTCCTAGAGTTTTGCTGGAGTGACTGGTTTCCTTTTCTTTTTCCTTCTTTAATCTGTTTCTGTATTTGCTTTTATTTTTCCCCCTAGTGGTGATCTTTATGAAAGTAGACTCAAATCCATTCTATTGCTGACTTGCAGATATGTCTTCACCTGGTAGAAACATTTCTTTAGGTATACACTGCTCTTTGCTGTAGTAAAGACTACAGAAGCCAGTGCAGACCATCTGAGACTTTCATAATTAGGTACTAAAATTTCTTATGTACTTAAACCCAGGTAATAAATAATCCAAGTGGGATTAAACCCAGTTAATGCTACTCCAGTCACACAGGTTCAATTGTTCAACCCTCTTCTTTTGTGATGTGCCATGTTACATTTTTTTATTCTCCTATAGATTAATGTTACTAATGTTGAGATTTATGTGAAGTCATACTTGTTCTCCAGTTCCTGTGACTCTCTACGTTACTATATGACTATTCGCAATCAGGTTTTCAATTATTCAAATTAATCTGATGGTCTGCTTTGAATATTCTTTAGATCTCCTCATGTAGAACAAAAAATGCAAGTATTCCTGGATTTGACACCAGGAGTAAAGACATGCCCCAATCTGTAGTTTAGTTTTGTTCTAAGACTTTATATTTAGGGAGAAATGCATATTAAAGAAAAAAATTGTTGTCGAGTGTCATTAACCACATAGACAGATTTTCTTAGTAGTGGTATAAGCTGGGAAATTTCTGCTTGAGAAAAAAATGCATTTTAGCCACACATTTAATGATGAGCGATAAACATATACATCATTGTTGGGTTTTTACGTTTCTGTGCAACATCAAAATGGAGGAAGGTTGTGGTCTTGTTTATTTTGTAGGTCACCTTGCTATGCTCAGTTCCCATTTCCTAACCTTTTCTTCAAAAATAATTAAAGTTGTTTGGTTTATGAAATATATGGTATCTGCTTTGGGTGCTAGACCAAAATTTTGTTGGGTAGTTTTACAACAACCTCTGAACAGTTTGGAATATTTAGGTAGTGTGTTCCCATATTGAAGCAATCCCATTTCCAAAGTTTTTCATTGCTTCAAAATGTCAAAGAGTTTTTGTTAATCTTAAAATAATGGCAATTTATGGAGATGCAGGGGAAAAGTTTCCAAGTGCAGAGTACAGTCTGTGGAAATTCTACATCAAACTTTTATGTCTTCATCATCTGTGACCAACAGACAGTTAACTTACTGGAGAAATAACTGTGACATTGTTTTGTGATTCATCTAATCCACTTTTTCCCAAGGGGCTGAGACAGTCACTACTGTGTCACTTCAACCTTGGCACACACCCAGGTTTGCAAAACTTGGTTCTTCATTCCATACTGTAGGGTGAAGCTCTGCAGTAAAACTGCCCAGTGTACTGAAACCTTAACGAAAAAAGGAGGTGTTACACTTGAAGGGTGTCGTGGTCAACTCCTTTAGAAACCTGATCTCTGCAGGGTTAGGTGTACTCTTAGAATAAGCTTCCACTGTCCCAGAAATAGGTTGGAAATATAGTTGGGGTGTCTGTTCAGTCTTAAATAACCAAATTTTTTGATGACATAGTTGTTTACAGTCAGACACTGGCCCTGCTGTTCTGCCTGAGAGGGGGCATTCTTTTTTTCCTAACTGCTGGTAGAGGATTGGTATCGTCCAAGTATATCCCTTCCTTTTGTCTTCCAAACCCAAATATCCCCGGCCTTTCTCTTCCACCCAGTCAAATCCTAGTTTGACAAATTAGCTAGTTCTAAAAGCCAAAACAAAATCAGGCTTTATTGAAGTTAGTGGGGGGAAGCAAGCAAGTCCTAGAGCCAGAAATGTCCCCATGAGGGACGCAATGCCTGGGTGCTGGTGGGATGCCTGATGGTGAACCTCTGCCCACGTCACCTGTGACAGCGTGGTGGCAGGCAGAGCTAACTGACTCTTGGATGGTTCAAAATAGCAGCAATAAACGAATATGATGTGAATGTATTGTTACAGTTTATAGGATTTAAAAAGAAAAAAGAAAGTTATGTTGGGAAAATAATTCAAAGTCAATTTTCATGTGGAATATTAAAGGACCGAGCAAGTCCAATGTAAATTGAATGACAGGTCACTGACTTTCGTTGCTGGAAGTGTATATGTCATGTCTTTTGTCTGAATTTAGAAAAATGTGAATTTTGTTCTTGTAGTGGAACATGGTACTCCTTAAACATAGGACAGGGGAGGAGAAGAGCAAAGGTGTTTTTTTTTTTTTTTTTTTTTTTTTTTTTTTTTTTTTTTTTTTTTTTTTCTCACTCCTGAATAAATGAAAGCATGAGCAAAGCCACCTTGATTTTAAAATTCAGGCTCCAAATCCCTCTTTAAATCATTTTTAATAGACACTAAGTTATAAATCATCTAAGCAATTACATGAACACAGAAGGAGTGGGGCCTAGCCTCAGCTTCAGCCCCAGATGTTTCTTGACTACAATAATGGCCCAGCCCAGATATTTACAGCTTAATTTCTGGTCATGTGCACTAGTCCATAAATGGTTCCTTTTCCATTTCCAGTTCAACAACCAAACAACTTACAGATTATACGATTCAAATTTGCATCATGGCAAAATGTGGATAGAGACAATTTACCTTTGGAAACTTTCAAATCCACTTCCAATATTTAAAATGTAAGGTTACTTTTGAACAGAAGATGATAGATTGGCCCCCTTTTAAATGCTGTGTTCTTAATTTTTTTGTTTATAGTTGTATATAAAGTCTGGCTTTCTCCATTCCTGTTTTTTTAACTTTTTTTTTTTTGTTTAGCTTTGCTACGGTTCTGAACAGAGACATTTTTTCTCCTACTTTTAATGTTATGCCACCTAGCATGACTTGCATTGCAAGGCAGTGCATCTAACCTCGCTGCTCTCTCCTTTCCTGTCCTGCACACTGCTCCTCCCAAACAGCCCAATGCTTGAAACTAAACAAATTGAAAATAATGATTGCTAACCATCTGCTGTGCTGAAATTCCACGTACAGCAGTTAACTCCATTTTACAAAACAACTTCAATCTAGTGAATTACAGTGCAGTTCTTGGTGGCAGCAGATAGCAACAAGCAGTTTCGAGTTCCTCTAGACAAAGCAGTTAATGTAGGGAGTGTTATGCAGAGTCATTTGGTGGTATTGGCATGGTGGGGGGATACTTGTGCCATCAGGCAGTTCAGTGTAATGCATTTGAAGCTAGAGAGAATCAGACTACAGCCTAATTGTTTCATCCGATTAAAAAAGAGGCTGGTCCATAAAACTATGCGTACAGGCGATCTTGCAAATCTGTACCCTTTAGTTTGGTTTTCTGTTTCTGCAGCTGAGCACAATATGATGAGGAACATGTTTGGCTTTCAGTCGTTTCCACGTGACTTTTGTAGTGTCCTGCGAAAACCTCAACCAAAAATTAGGTTGTGTAGCTGATCAAAGTGTACAGAAGAAAAGTAATTAATCATAGGTTTTCTATTGGAGAAACTTTTATTGATATAGAACTGTAACAGGAAGCACTCTAAAAAGCAATGGACTGCCAATCAGCAGACATTCAGATAATGACAGACTATGATGTAATATTAAAATAGCCACCATTATTATCTGTGTTTTAAACTCAATTTCAATTATTTGAGTTTAGGTTTTGATTATGTGTAAAGAAAGTTGCTTAAAATGGGCAGTATATTGAGTTCAAAGGACCCATACAGTTCATAAATTCTCTGGTGTCTACTGGATTTTTCATCAGGGAGACTTCCAATAAAAATGATCTATTTTAGAAATAATATTGTTTAGTAGGTTGAAATGTGGTGTAATAAAATTAGACCTTCAGTCTTCTAAAGTTACTACTTAGATGGCACCCTTGGGATGGTAAAATGGCTGTATAAGCAGATGAATCAGACAGTTTCACTGATGGATACATTTGTCAGTCTCTGTTACAGATATAATATATTCTTATATCTGTAATCCTGACACTGTTACATCCAAATGAAATCAACATGAGGTTGTCATCTTTAAGCAAATATGTTAAGTGTTGTCTTTTGTGCTTTGGATTTGAAAGAAAGGGGCCCAAGGGAGCCAGCATCATGCAAATGGAACAAATCCCATTTCTTCTGAGCTGTGCTGTTTCCCCCTTCATGGCAGCTGGCTGTGTTATCTTTGTGTGTTTCTCTGAGTGCTGACAATTCTTTCAGTGATCTAAGTTAGGGCACATTAGAAAGTGGAAGCAGCTGTCTGTCGTTATACTGAGAGACGTGTTTGCTCTACTGCAAAGATGAAGGACCATGAATCCTTGACACACTCTCTCCCCCCTCCCCCTTTACTTTCCAACATGATCAACATTCAGACGCACAGATTGTCTGCTTGGACAGTTTTTTGTTCTGACTGACAGCATCTGGCATAGACAAATTTAAAAATACATAGCATGCCATGCTTGGAATTGGAACATCCCTTCTTTATTAATCTTCTCATTTAAACCATTCATTTACATTTCAAGAAAGGTTACAGCTTGATGTGGTTGAAACATTTATTTTAAATGAATAACCTCCTAATGAAATACCTTGAATGAGAACCAAACAGTCAGTGTTTATTAAAAATTACACCTGATTAGTATGGCCTTGGAACTGTAGAGAAGACATAAGATTTCCCCATTGTCTCAATCCATAACTAAAAAAAAAGAAAAAAATGTTTAGCATGTGTAAGTGTAATTTTTTTTTTTTTTTTAACCACCGAGCTAAATGAGAGTAGTGTTTTCACTTGCAACCCCCCATCATTTTCAAGAGTACTGTATTATAAAGGAGTAGCCTTTAAAATGCTGTTTCTCTAATTAAATCTGGTTTTGCTGGAACAATACATTTAAAGGAAATGCCTAAATAGAGCATTGTTTTGTTTTATTCTGCTAAGGCGTTTATGATTTCAGAGACAAGATGCTTTATGATTTGATGTAATCTGAAATCCTATAAATATTTTTTTCTACTGGGAAGTATTCACATGTTTGTATACAGTACTTTACTAGTAAAATAGAACTGAAATGGTGGACCACCCACTAAAATGTTTATGCACATTCACATATGCACACGTACATTCTGTGCACTCTCATCTTCTTGATCCAGGTTAGCAATGCAGACATGCTTGTCTAGCATTTATGTAAAAATAATATGAAAATTGGCTATACCACTCAGAATATGGACTTGAGTCCATGAAGGGAGGGGGAAAAACCTCTTCTTGTACTAGGCATTTTAGATGCTTTATTGGTTGCAGCTTTAACTATTCATTGTACATTAAAAAAAAAATCTTCAGAAAGAGTTGTGGGGGGTGGGGGGGAAAACCAGTATTATAATAAAATAGAGGACTGTTCAAGTGCTTGGCAGTAAATATGTAAAACAAGTATCCTGGCTTATTTGGAAAGGAAAGAGAAGCTGTAGCAGACAGGCTCAATTAACAATTGTAAGCAGGAGAGGACTTGTATTCGTTCGGTAAATGTAGGAGAGGTCATTTGCTTTAGGATAAAATCTGACAAATTTCAGTTTTAGACATAAAGGCTGGAATAAATATGACAAAAGATTTTCAGTTGCACATCAAGCATTTTGTATTTGGAATGGCCATTTACATTTTTTCTCAGTGAATAGATTTCTTTTTTATTAATGTTTTCCTGAATAATATGTTCTTAAATTAATTGACTGTGAAACAAGCATTTTGGGACAATAGGAATTTTAATACAAGCTAGAAATATAATTTTGCTTTTTTAAAAATTCTTTTACTAATGCCTAATCTATTTTTCTTTTTCTGAAGGAAGCACTAAGATGATAAGTTTCCAGCACAGCTTTTACTATGCTAGTTATGTGTAGTCTGAGAAGTGAAATCAATTTTTTTTAAAAACAAAATCACAGTTTTTCCCCCACAAACTGTTATATTTATGTGATAAACTTCTATTTTTCTTTTTTTAATTTTTTTTAATGACTAGTTATAAAGGCTTGTACAGATATGCATCTGTAAGCAAACTGGGAATAGGTTAGAGGATACAATTCCCTGGTGTAAAAAGCAAGGTTTAGCAGTAATGCTTTTAATCTGGACTTGTAGAGGATTCGGGAGCATCCATAGATCTGCTTCAGTAATTACCATACCCCAAGTGGCACTGGAAGAGACATTTGCCTAAAAACTTGATGTCTTCATTACACTGTTTACATTTTAATTAGAAACATGAAAATTAGTGATTCATATGGACAACTATAGTTTAAATGGGTTTGCTCACCATCCAATAAATCAGAGGGGAAGAAAAGGAGGGGGTGGGAGAAAAAAAGGCAACCCCACAACCTGAATCTGCAAGCAGCAAACCCTCTCAAACCTTACAGTTGTAATAAACAGTTTACTAGGAATCATTCGTGGGAATAATGTGTTGGTATTAAAAGCTGGTTAAAATGTGGTTTGTATTTTATCAGAGAGGAAATTTCTATTTAAATCAGTGACTGTTATTTTAAAGGTAATGCTAATTGCACTCGGTGGTACATGTATGTGATTGGCGTGTGTGTAGGATACATATTTGTAGCTTCTGTGTACCATAAATGGGTACATTGTAGCTATATTAAGGAGAAGAATTGGTGTAGGAATATTTTGGCAGTGCTGAGCACTACGTAAGGCTTCAGAGCAGCCAGTTTAGCCTGTTTCAGTACGTCTCTATAAATACATGTAAACATTAGTATAGCTGCACACAGAGATGCATATATACAAACACACATGTGTGCACGCACAGAGGCAAGTAAGGAGATGTGGATAATTTCCCCCTGAATTCTGCATGTACCTGTCAGCACCAGTGGCCTAAAACCATTCCGTCCAGGAGTGATGGAGGGAGGCAGCGATGCCTGTCAGTGTCCCTGCCTGAGTCAGCAGCATGTCCACCGCCTGTGCCGGGCGACAGTCACTCATCCCGCCCTGCCCTCCCCGGGGGCCGCCGGCCTCCTCCGCGCCGAGGAGAATGACCCCTCTGTCTGGCACGCTCAAGATCCCGAATCGCACCGCATCCGTGTGCGAGTTCAAATCCCTACTCCTGAAGGCAGAGCTGGGATTCCAGCTAATGACTCAGAGATACAGAGGGTCAATGCACTGGTGATCTGGAGTACTGAGCCATTGCACCAGCTTAGTTGTACTTTTTTTTTTTTTTTCCCTCCTTCCATAACTTACTGTCTTACTTGCCACATTTCCACTCCCATTCCCTTACGATAAAAGTGATGATATGCAAAATTGTGTTTCTTCTTTTAAGAATACTTAACGGGTTGTATTTCTTCAGATTTCAGTTTGATCCACTCGATTTTTAAAAAACTGTTTTGCTAGGGGGGACATGGGAGAATTGTTTTCTATGCTATTAACTTTGTGTTGCATTAATTCCATATAGGCTGTTTTGGACATTATGCAAATAATACATGGATAGTCAATATTTTTGAATGGGAGAGCAAGCCTCAGTAGCAATAAGTAAAAACTCAATTGTTTAATATTATTTTTTTTTCCTTTAACCAAAAATAAGGAAGTTTCCTTCTCTGTTGCTTTTTTATTGGATTTCTTTTTGTTGGAATCCTTAAGATTTGTAAGATAATCTTTTCCTCTAATTGTCACTCTGCATTCTGTTGTTTTCTTTATTTATATATAAATTTATATGTGTATGTTTATATTTTTTCCTGTGTACCTCAGATTTTGAGACACGACATGATATACCTCAGAATAAGCATTTTATAAAGATATTTTGCATTTAGCAGTATGAATCACATTTTTGTTTCTTCATCATTCAAGTGGTGTTTTTGAACCACAGAATAAGTAAACCCAGGTATGCCTTGTGGCTATTTTAATGCTTTATGTAAGCATTTCACATGCCAAAAATACACAATAGTGTCTCTTTTTTTGCATTTGTTTTACTGTCAAACAGTTTTATTTGATGTGAAGATTTCCTTTCCTTTTTCTTAATTTTTTATCAAATGTTTTTAGCATTGTTTCTAATTCCTGTTAATTTGGAAGCACTGCAATGAAGTAACTTGGGTGCACGCTTTGAAGTGTGATTTGCTTAGTGACAGTGCTATGTCTTCATTTGTTCTGGTTTTTTTTTTTTTTTTCTTTTCTTTTTAAACACATCTCTTTGGGTCCAGGCACGTTATAAATGTGACTGAACAGAACTGTTAACATCTGCAGAGACAGAAACATGCTGCCTGCTTGTACGTACTGCAAAATTCTAATAGTTTTGTGCTATCTGTTAAATTCAGCGTGCTTTTTGCATTGTGGCACGGAACAGTTGTGCTGTGAGGGAAGCTGGCTGCCTGCCAGCCATCGACTATGAAATCCCGGGTACCTGAGAGCTTATCAGTTCTTTTGATTTGTAAAAGAAAAAGTGATGAAAATGTTGGTAAACTGCCATGAAGGTTTAAGGCTGCTGGAATAAGGAGCCGTGTAATCAGATTGGAAAATGGAGCTTGAGATTCTCTGCATGTGAAGCAGTCGCCTGTGGACCTACCGAGATGCTGTGCAAGTGCCCGAGCTGACCACTTTGTTAGCAAATCAGCTTGTTTGCTGCAGCAGCAGGGTAGAATAGGCTAGTCCTTGTGATGGTATGTAACACAGGTAATATCTCTTGCTTTGCACAATGTAATCAGCTTGCAATTAGCTCACTCTACATTAACCTTCTTGATATTTTTCCCTTTTGTAAGACTGTGCACTTTAAACAATTAACTATAGAAAGTAATCCTTCAAGCAAATCAAAGCAATCCTTTAATTTTATCACCCTGCTGAAAAAGTATCAGGTGGTCAACTGGTCTTCATCAGCTGCTGGAAATTCTCAGGCTCACTGTAGCGTGGAGAGGTTCTTTAACCCATTCACATTTAGAAAAATGTCAAGATTTTATATTTCTCACATAATATAATGCTGCATCGTGAAACTGCAATTGGAATTGTTTTAATGAAAAGCCTTGGGAGAGCCCTTTTATATAAGACAGCTTTTACGCTTCTGTTTGTTTAGGTATTTCCATACACTACCTCTCAGAAAGCTTTGATGACACAGCCACTTGTACTGATAATTCCACTGCTTCACCTCCAGTGAACTTGATTCACTAAGGTTGAAGAGAACAAGGCTATCGTTGCTGATCTTCTGCGTTGCTTTTTAATCCTCTGAAATAAAAGCCAGATAATGGTAAAATTTGTGTGGTAGGCTTCCTTTTTGGTAGGAGAATGAAAGTTTTAAAGCCATTGATGGAAAATTGAGGTTTCTATCTAAGAAAGAAAAAACTTAAATTAAGGGAGCTGAACATTACATGCCTTGTTGCTATTTGAATGGCTTACCCAGCTCAAAGTTCCTTTGTCTCTTTGATAGTTTTGGATTTTATTACAGGCTAGAATTTTCCACCGTCATCCTGTAAAATATGTGATTATCGATACTCTCATAATATTGTATAATAGCAACATGTAAAAGTATTTCATGTAAAAGTTTGCTTCTATTTAAATAATTGTTTGACATGCCTTGCTTATTTCTAAACTTAAATCACTCAACAGTTATGCTCATATGAATAAGAGCAGTGAAATTACTGACAAACCTGTTACAAATAATAGTGCTGTGAATGAGCCTTATTCATACTACATTTGTTATATGAAAATAAATATTGTTGGTAATTTAAGGCTGTAATAAATAATGATCTGAAACTTCTGTCCAGATCTTTTGTTTAGAAGATGTTGGAAATGGTCAGCAGCTGCTTTGCCAACCTCTACAAAAAGTCATTTAATTGAATTCCAGTAGATCAGAGCAATAAACTGAATTTATAATATATGATCTGCTTTTACCAATGATATCTGTGAAAGCAGTATTGACTGGCTGTGTTAGAGTCATCTTTTATCTCTCTTTGTAGAATGTGAGCATGTTTTGAAAATACAAAGCCAGATCCTACTAATCATATTGCATTTATCATATTTAATGTTGGCTTTGGCTCAGTTCTAATATGTATAAAAATTCTGGAATTTATGTGCACATCTGTTTTTTGTGTGTCCCGTTTAAAAAAAAAAATAACCTGCATACATCATATGCTGCAAAGATCTACTTTATATTCTTTTAGAGGACAAACTCCATTAGATATGCACTTACTGTACATTGGATTGTAAATCTTACAATTTAATGGTAATTCAGTGAGCAGTTATTGCTTCTGTGGCCTTTTTTCTTTCTTTTTTGTCCCATCTCACTTGTGAAATAGGGTTACCCTTTACAAGTGTCACATCCGTAGATTCATCTTTTGTACTCTATAGTTGTTCCTAGTGCATCATTCTAAGTGAAAAGAAAAATAGGAAGCCAAAGCTACAGGAGGAGCATTGGGGGAGGGAGGTCTGTACATAGAAATACAGCATATAGCAGCAGAAAGACCAAGGCAGTTTAGCATCAATCTAACAGATTAAAATTTTGCTGTAAAGGTACATTTTCTTTAACCTCATTCTCATTCGTTTTCTCCTACCACTGTAGTTGGCGTTTGAATTCCCAGGAAGCAGAAACGGTGTCTTAATGATATGAGCCTTTTTGCCTCGCTTACACTGCTAATACTCTTATCCCTTTTCGGATATGAAATACTTTTTGCAGAAACAATATACACATTTGTAAAGAAATTATAAAAGGATTCTCCTTTTGAAGATAATGAGTTCTCTTCAGGAACTGCAGGTTACGTGAAACACAAATGAGCTCTAAGTGGAGGGATTTAAAGTCCTGCTACAGCATTTAATTTCTTGAGGAAAGGAGTTCAGTTCAAGGTTAGCCTGTTATTGTGGCACTGGCAACTACTTCTCTCATTCCTGTTCTTCTGCCAGCAGTACTGCACAAAAGGCAGTCATTTTTATTTAATACGTAGGGAGGTATTAATCACTGCAGTGTTTTGTCGCAAAAATTTGTCTTATCAAATTCATTGTTTCACCACTCATGACAATAATAGGTGTTTAATTACTCAATAAGAGCAGTTTATAGATTCCATTTTTCCTGTTTGCTGGACAAATGGTATTGATTTTGTACTTTGATGCAACATGAAACTGTATTAAACACAATTAGAATTCTAAAGCTGGTAATGTGTATCAGTTATGGTAACTGAACTCCTTACTAAAGAAACTGCATCTCCCAGATTTTCACTACATTTAAATTCCTAGGAGAAAAGATGTTTAAGGACATTCCTTTTATTGCATGAGTTCTTGATGTCCTTTCTCTTGTTTTTCACTAGCATTTATGCTTGCCACAAACTTTACATATTCAAGACAAATGGTTTATATAATATTTTTTCAGCTAATAGTCCCTTTATAGTGGTAATAAGTTGTACAGTTTCCAGCCTACTCAACAATTTTACCATCGTCTCATCCTACCTTCATGCCATACTTATGAACGAGATACCTTTTGTGAAAAATAAAAATTATGTACCCCAAGCTTGAGTTTGGACAGTAAAAATTTATGAGGCTTGGAAGACAGAAGACTTTTGCTATTTTTCCCAGAGCTCTCAGTTTTCTTGAAAAGGTGGCTTTAAGCCACATATGGATTTTCTTTTACTTTCTTTATTTTATTTTTAGTGATGATTATTATTATATTGTCATTCAGGACATATTTTTGATGTATCAGTACCTGCATAGGCTTGAGTTTTTTCTTTGGGTAGATTTTCAGTGGATTTACAAAAGTTGCATTGCCAGAATGATTGTTTATTGCTTCCTCTGTAGTCAGTACATTTTTAATTACAATTCTTTTCTACTACTGGTGCTTGTGTAACAATTTTCAGTTGGGAGTGTTTAATGTTTTCATGTTTTGTTTGCTTTTGTTTCCAAAGAGTCAGAATTAAACAGCATGAATTGAAGGTGGGCATACTCAAGTATCTATATCTGAATCAAGAAAAGAAGAATGATTCCTGTCAATGTGCATTCCATTTTACTAGCTTGCTTAAGTAACCAAATCTTATGATATCTGTTGTTTGTTGGCTTCAAGCTTCTAGGTAAATAAATTAGGTAACATTCTTAGTGTACAATTCCTAGTTTTTCTTCTTTAATTTTATTTCTAGGTTCTGTTTGTAGCCTGTGTTTTTACCTCATTTGGCTTAGGTTGAATATTTCCTAAAATACAGACAGAATTTGTGAAAAATGTACCATGATTGCAAAATATTTTTGAAGAAAGTGTGTAATGGATAGTAAATAGCTATGCTAATTTTTTCCTGCATCTAAACACTTTCAAAGTACAGGTTAAGTAGAGAAAGAAAAAGCATTTAATTGAAATACTCATTGAGTTGCATATGAAGGTGTGGTGTGTGCTTGTTAGGGAGCATGATTAGTATCAAGAAACATCCATTGTTAAATCACCAGTTTTTAAATGAAGGCGTATTTTTGTTCCCTTTTTTGGGGATCTGTTCATTTTGTTCATCTGTTCATCTGTTTTACAAAAGGTGTGTTAAGGTACCTGTATTTATGATTCTGTTATAATTGTTTCACATCATTTGCAGAATATTTCCTGAAGTCTGAAAAGCCCTAGTTCCTTATTTAGGCTTAGCTTAAGAGCTTTGGTGGGACATGCTTAAGTGCTTTGCTGAGTCAAACTTTATACTGGGTGGACCTTCTTGTTTCTCCTTTCAGACACATGATATATTTCCTATGTGTTCTGAATAACTTGGTTACCAATGGCTCATTCCATTGTTTGTGTTTTAGGCAGTGAATTAGGTGTTCTTTGCTTTATGAAAATCAATACAAATTTCAATTACACAAACAACAGGTGAGGCACTAAAATTAAAAGGATGTGAGATGTACATTTTAATCTGTGGTGATGTCTCAGCTATCCAGATGTTATGGGAAAATTGAATAAATCTAAGTGAATAATTGAATATATTGTTCTTATTTATTTGGATTACTGTAGCACTTAGAGGTCTCAACCAAGATGGTGACCTTGTTGTGCTGGTATTGTAAAAACATGTAGTGAGAGACTGTTCTGCGTCAGAGGGGTTACATTCTAAATAGCTGAGACGCACAAAGGTTAATAGGGACACAAAGAGGCGCTGAAATGTGAAGAGACTTGCCCAAGGTCATATAGCAGGTCAGTAGCAGAGCCGTGAGTTAAGCCTACATCTCTGGACTCCTATGCACTAGATTGCTTCTCCAATGATTAAACTATCTGCCTTTAATAGCTATTGAGGGAAGTAATTGTCTTTGATTTAGCAGGGAATTTTGGACAGTGATATTTGTCTGCATTTCTACTTGGTTTTTGCATGTCACAGAAAATCTAGAGATGTAATTCAATAATACAGGAAAGCACCTTAAAATCATGATTCTAATTTTGCCTCACTTATTGCAAATTTTGCAGATACTTCCAGAGAGGTGGATGCTGTTTCATAGAGTGCTAGCTACAACTGCTGGTGTTTATTGCTGACTTACACACCTATTTTTGCTTTAGGTAAAATCAGATGTAGGGCTAGCCACTTTGATTGGCTCTCAGGGAATAAAGTTTTAATTACTTTGGCCAAGCTGTCCTGGAGCTTGTATCCTCCTTATGACAGTTCACTTCAGAAGCTACACTGCTTCATTTCAGTAACTTTATTACCATTTGGCTCAGAGATTGCTATTTCGCCTTGGCCACAGATTTCATCAGTTGCCCGGTTCACCTTTGTCCACACTATACTTGTGAAATGACCTGCTCCTTTAGTGCTTGTCAATAGTAAATTGCTGCATCCTTAGTGTCCAGGCTGAAGCACAGTAAAGAACACAACTCTTTATTAAATTACTGGATTTTACACTAAATTTTTTTTGAATTAAACCTGAATGGTAAAAGTCTTAATTACCATTTAATACCAAGTAATTAAAGCACTGGCCAGGGTCAACTATATAAAGCACATCAGTTTGAACTGCCACCTGATTAATAGGCTTGGTGATATAAAAAGTTCAGCACAAAAGCATGCTCTGCCAGGGTCACTGCTTTAACAGCTGTAGAAGGTGCAATTTTTGCTGTAATTTGGGCCTAACAATTGGATCAAAATAATAATTCGTGAGCTGTTCATGGTTGGCTTCTCCAGTGTGATGTCAGATGAATTATTTGAGTTTGACATCAGTTAAATTGGTTTTGTAGGATATATTGATGAGCAAACGGATTTGGCTCAGATATTTCCTTAATTTCACTTACATTCTTCAAAATGAACTATCAAGTAGAGTTTTTTTTTTCCCAGACTTGTCTTCCAGATCAGAGTTAAGTTCAGGGAAGGTAGTAATGTGCATCAGTTCTATGTCTATATTTTCATCTGTTTGCATACAATCATTGATTTATTGTAGCTCAGGTGCTGTCTGCACTTTGGCTTGTGTTTGCCTGGGAGTGTGTGTTTGAGAGTGTGTCCACAGAGTAATACCAAATAGCTGGCTTAATAGCTGTATTTTTATATTCCTGTACATACATCTATATCTATATATACACACACATATATACCTCCTAGTATTGTATTCTGTTATAAAAGCTTTTCCTGTGCCATGCTTAGCCCTAGAGGCTCTGGTCTGTAGGATCATTCGAAAATTGCGCTGTGTTCACATTTAGTATGGTGGTGTTTTGTTTTGTTTTTTAAACTCCTAACAGTTTATTGATGGGGCCTGAACAAACTGCTGCACCTTCAGAGGACTCAATTAGCTTTTGCCAGGCTCAGTGTGTGTGCAGCAGGCAGCCCATGCATTAGCAATTGCAGGATGGGAACCATAATGATTTTCACCTACTGACTGCTCTCTGAGCATTAATTTTGACAACACTCTACAAAGTAGGTAAGCATAGTTATTCCCACTTTATTACTGAGCCCACCAGAAGAAGGATTAAAGCCTTGATCACACTGATAACTGTGCATTTGCTTAGTTCTAAAACAGTAGGCAGACCTATGTGTTTAACTGGAAGAGCCTTTTCCAGCAAAGTTTAGGAAATATGTTTTGAGCTAATTTTCTAAGTGAGCAGAAGATTTCTATGTCAGTTGTGTTTTGAGTCTGAGATACTTGATTCTAGCTTAGTTCGTATCATACTTCAGCACACCACTTTCAAATAAACTTCCAATTCTTATTTTTAAGTACTACAATGATTACTTAAGATACAATAGCAAAATTCTTAGCTCTCATATTTCCAGTGAAGGTTGCTGATGTGTGTTTTTGCTGTGAATTCACTTCGGTTTTGATGTTAATATGGATCAGATGTTTTACTTTGCTTTTTATTACTGTCTTTGAATGCAAATTTAGTATTGAACTATGTTCTGTATAGTTTTAATGCATAAGGTTCTTAGCTGATATTCAGGTCTGTGTTTTGTGTGTCCCAGTTCTCTGTAAGAGCATGGGTGAAGAGGATGCAGTTAAATTCAACAGAGGGGAAGTCAGGAGAAACAGTTCTCTTGCCTTTTTTTTTTTTTTTTTTTTTTTTTTAACCTTTGGAAACCATAGCTGTGGCAGCTCATCTGGCCACGAAAGGGGCCAATGTGCTCTTCCTCCTGCCTGGTGGGAGGTGAATTCCCCACTGCTCTAGGCAAGCCAAAATTTCCTTGAGGGCAGCTCCTGGGCTCCCTCGCAGCCTCCTGCTCCAGTACTCTCTTGGGCACAGACTGCTGGCTCTGGGGGCTACGTTGAGGTTTTGCAGGGAGCTGGGATTGATTTCATTCCATCCTCTGTCCTGAGCTGCAGGAATTGGTTTGCATCCAGATCTACAAATGGAGCACTCCATGGGCAGCTCAGGACCATATTGCACATGGTGCCGTATGGGGCTGGCACAGTGTCTGCTGAGCTCCTGTTCCTTTCTCTCCAGATGCTCATAAAGCTCTCCTTTAATTTGTCAGTTGTGGAGAGCACATTTCAAGTAATAAACGGCAAATTCAACTTCCTTTCTGTTTTTTTTTTTTTTTTTTTTTTTTTTTTTTTTTTTTTTTTTTTGAGTTTGAGTTTGAGTTTGCTCATGATCTGTTGCTGTTAAGGATAAATGTCCCTGCTAGATGGGAATAGAAGCACTGATGTAGGTTCATGGGCTTGGAGATAGTGTTCAAAGCAGTTACAGGTTGTTTTGTTAACTGTATGCCTTTCAGTTTCACTCTTGAGACAGGACCAGCACAGCAATAAATTGAAACTTCACCACTCACAGTATTTCAGGTTCTGATAAATAGACACAGCAAGCCTAGCTATTTTTTAATGTTCCTACTATGATGAAATAAGTTTAGCTGAATGATTCTGGAGAGATGAACAATTTTGGCATATTGAGGAAGGAAAAGGAAACTGTGTGATACTAAGTAAGAGATTCACTGATTAAACTATAGAAATTATGCCTCAGGCTGTGCTGTAGTTGGACTTTCCTATAAGACTGTGTTCTTTTCATAATATAGCTGATACACACAAAGCAATATAAAAATGTCAGTCATTCAAATTCAGGCATTTGTACACACATTTCCAGAAGTCTTGTCCTATTTTTCAAGTGCTAAAATAGAGACTGAGGAAAGTTGCTTGAGTAGTACTGTGATCTAGCAAACAGTGAGTCTTGTGGTAGTCAGATGAGATTACACAGTGATCTTGTAAAAGGGTTAATTTTTGAAAAGGTAGCAGGAAAACCAGAAAGGATTTATTAGTGTATTTGAAATTGTTTTCTGTTCTGACAGTAGAAGATTGATGACATAGCAGCAGCTTTCTTTTTTACACTGAATCTAGATTTCTGAAGCATGTTCATATTCTCTGGTAGAATCTGTTGGAAATCTGTCCACAGAAGTCGAGATCATAACGGCTGAAAAAGTTAAACTGGAAAAATGAGTGTCATGATAAGAAGAACCCATTGTTTTCCAAGTCTTTTGTTCCAAGACTTAGTTTAACAAGTTCAAAACAGCCCTCCTGTGAATACATGACAGGAATCTGAAAAATCTGGGCTCAGGTTCTCTGTCTATAACTATGCTGGTTCTTTACTCTCAGAAATTTAAAAAACTAGCCACTGGTTTAAAATTGTTCATAGTAAGCACTTCATAGGAATACATGTGTAAAATATGTAGGGAGTTTCCCAGCTGCATGCAAACAGAACTAAAGGAACAGCAGTAGTGTGGGGTTTGGGTTTTTTATGTTCTGGAAAGCTCTCCCATGGGCAAACCAACTACATGACATTTCAGCCTGCTCTGAGAAGGTGAAGATTAGTAACTGGAAGAAAAAAAAAGATAATTATGATAAAGGTTGACACCCAATCTAAATAAATATTTGAAAGCTCTTTAACAATTTGCATCCTGTTGAATTTTTCAGTGTAGAAAACTTTTCCATGCAAAGTAAAGTGCTGAATGCTGTCATATTTCCGTTGAGTGACATGAGTCCATCTCACTTCTGGTACCTGCTTGACACAGTTCAATAAAAGAAGAGAAAGAGTTGGCTGAACAAAACATAGAATTGTTTAGTTCTGTTAAGAAATGTCACCATTTATCTAAGTAAAGCTATTAAGCCATAACCTGCATCTTTTCTTTCATCTTGGTGTATGTCAAGGGTAGAAGTTCAAACCAATCCTTTTCATGTATATAATCATGGAGTGCAATTAATTACAATATAGTTCTTTTAAAAAGAGTCTATTATGAAATCATACCAGTTGAACAATGACTAAAGTAGAAAATCCAATGCATTAAGAAGTGGATATACTTTATATAGAACTTTATATAGCATTTACTAACACTTAGAAGAACATTAAGAGTAACTTATGTGTTGTGGCAGTATTCACAAAAATGAAAGTTAGAGGAAAACAGTAACATCACTATACCAAGCTGGTATCTTTCTCATTAAGAGAGAACATTGACTGTCACTGTGGAGCAAGGAGGGCCATTGCATGATGTTACGACAAAATGGCTGATGTTAAATAGTGGTTTACAATAATGGACTACACAGTACTGCAATGTAGTTGTTGGTGTGGAAAAATATTTTGCCATCCATTAAAAGAATACAAAATAATAGAAAAACCCCAAACTACTTTATTGTCCTGGAGAGAGATAAGCTGGGTCTAAATAAGTTATCTGAGTTCTTTCATAGCACTGCAGCTGCCACAAAGCAGCCCTAGTAGGCTGCTCACTAAAGCATTGGGCAGTTGAGGCCTGTTGGGCATTGCAGGTACTTAAACAAACAGTGGGTGCATCAAGCACGGGGCTGGAGGAGCTCAGTGAGGTAGGAAGATATGTCTGAAATAAAAACATATATTTGCAAACATGACTGTAGCAAGAGCCATGCAAGCCTAGATTGAAGACCTGCCTGTGTCTCTTGGCATAGGTCAGTAGTGGATGGCAGTGTGAAATGTGTGGAACTCTGCAGGAGCTGCAGGCTTTGAGGCAGGAACAGGGTGCACCCCAACCACCACAGGCTCTGCAGGACAGGCTGCAATGCTCAGTTGGGTGTTTAGTTTCCAAAGAGATGTAACTGTTTGCAGTGCGTAAAGCCATTGGATGAGAAATAGGAGAATTTTAACTGATTGCCATAATATCTCGCCATTGAAGGAGCTTTAGGGGGAGTCTTTTTTTAATTCAGTGGACAGTTGTTAGCTATTAGCTGGAAATATGCTAATGAATCTAATAGGAATAAAATAAGAAAGAATTCCATAGAAAAGGTTCAAACTATCACATTTAATAGGCAGTGATAACCCTTCTGTAGTTTTTTTAATCACTGTCAACTTTTAGAGAAGTAATATTTTTCCGCTGTCAAATTTCGTAGATTGGAAATGTCTTAAAATTGTAATTTCCAATAAATTTATGTAGACTTTTTCATAGGAATGCATATACTGCTATGAGTGCTCAATTAGAAAGTTTTTAAAAGGAAAAAATTATTAACGTAGGGCCTTCCAAGATACAGTCTTCATGGAATCATTCAATGGAAAGAGTCTTACTTATGATACCTTGAAAAATGTTCTGCCAGAAGAAAATATTATATCTAAGATGGAGATAAAAGAATAGTAGACTTCAGGGGGAAAGAAAAAAGTTTGGGTTTTTTTGTTTGGTTGGAGTTTTTTTTTTTTAAAGGCTCGAAAGTACAACTGGTATGGTGGAAAGAGAGAGAGAGCTGCTATATCCTGGCAATATTTTGTGACCACTAGGAAGTGCTGAGGAATGCAGGCAAGAGTTTTGCTATGGTTGTCCTTTGCCTGAAAGATCCCGTGGTCCTGCTCAGGGGGTGCTTGAGAGGGAGAGTGTTTGTGGGACACTGTGGTTGTCTTCATCTTTTGAGGGTCACCTTTGCAGTGTCCTCGCTCTTTCACTTGCTCTGGGGCTTTTCCTGTCTTGTGGTTGTGGTTGATGTAGAGAGGCAGCAAGTGCAGTTGTGTTATGTTTGTAAGAGTTGTACCTCTGCTGAATCAAATACTTTTGGAGAGAGAGCTAAAACAAATGTATGACTGGGAGAAACCGTGACGAGTTTAAGTTGCTTTTGTATTGTTTCAGTTGCTTTTCATCGTTTGCAGGATGGATTTTTAGGAGCAATCTTTGTGTTGCTTATACAATAAAAGCCTCAGTCAGGAAAACCATATTTCAATAGGGTTCAAATGAGTAGATAAAGAAGCTTCAACTTTTTGAAAGTGAGATTTCCCCCCCAGATGGAGTGTAGCCATGATAATAATTCCTTTTCAGCATCTCTGGTGCAGAATACTTGGGGATACATTGGTTGGTTGGAGGGGGGTTTTTGGTCTTCTGTTTTGGGTTTAGTTTATGTTTTTTTTTTTTTTTTTTTTTTTTACTTGTTAGGCCAGGTCATATAATTAGGAAAAAGCAGTTAATTTTCAGCACTGCAGATCTTCCTTTTGGTCAAGTTACTTGAAATCTCTCTTCTTAAAATGGAAGGTTTTTTGTTACCTGAAGTCTGGCACTTTGACAGTTATTAAAATGTGAAATAATTAAGTTTATTAATTACTAATGACAAACAAAACATTTTCAGCAGCACTTAAATGCATTGTGGAAATGTCAAAGAATATTCCCTAATATCATGCTACTGTGACTTACATTTTCAGGTATCATTAAATATTAAGAATTGACTTCAAGTACATCAAAATTAGGAATCACTTTGCACAACTTCTATGTTTCACTCTTCTTGCAAGTTGGTAATTGGAATATTTAACCTTACTCTCCCTCACTTTATTAGAAAATGCTATTTTTTTAACAATTAAAAAAATGCTAAAGCAGATCAAGCAGTTATTTTGACAAAGAGCTTGAAACATTCTTGCCTAAATTCGACAAATAAAAAAGCCAGCTAAATTATCACCCTGAGCAGATTTGCACTGGGACCTCAGTCAACCTTTATAAACGATAATTACACTGGCGTTTTAACATGGGGCAAAGGAAATGATAAAATTAGGGCATAAGAGACACTGTTCCTATTTTGAGAACACAGTAGCATAATTGGTAAGGGATTTTTATTGCTGTTTTATTATACAGAGTTTTTTTTTTTTTTTTTACTTTTGCATGTTTGGTTATTTTTTTCAGGCTCTTAAGCCCTGTGTTTAGTGGCATGAATCTGGGCAGAGATCTCCCAGTGTATTAATAGTACATTTTTGAAGTTGTGGATGTTCATGAGTGTTTTAACACTGCAGCTTCGGTCATCTCTCCCCTCACTAACTCTTCTTCTCTCCTACCTTATCTTCTTTGCAAAAGGATATTTAAAGTAATTTTTAAAATTAATCTAAAAATTTAAAAAATAGAAAATTTTCATATAATTTTGTTTATGCTTTTTAAGGTCTCCTGTGATTAATTTAAAACTCCTCAAAATTATTTTGCTGGGAGTTGTTCCCTGCAAAATACAGACATGAATTCATAGTTATATTTTGGTTTATTTTTCAGGATTTGTTTGACAGAATTTCACCTAACAGTCTATCCAAACCTGCAAGCTTCACTTAATTTCAGCCCCAAATTACATCATTCGACCCTAGGAGAAGTTTCCTCCATTTCAACAAATCGAGCCCAAGTTTGTGTGACAGTGGATAGATGAGGTGAGCTGATGAGGGTCTGGGAGGCATTGCAATCAGAGTGGCAGCTGAGGCAGCTCTCAGTGAATGGATTTGAAGGACTAAATGTGAGGGCTTAGGAAAGGAGGAATTGCCATAGTGGATTACAGCCAAAGTCCATCATGAAAATATCTCAAGTTTGTCAGTAGCTATCAGAAAACACATTAGAGAAAGGTGTATGGAAATCATGGTAGCAATCAAAAACAAGCTGTGTGAGAAGAATTCTATCAATTAAGTCTAAATCTGTTTCACAATCTGTGCTTTCTAAAGTTTCTATTGGTAATCTTAACCCACGACAGTTTATTGTGCTATAATTCAATTGTACACACATCATCAGACTGGTATGAGTTTTCCCATTTTTTCCCCCAGCTGTGGATTAATGCAGTTAGACAATACGTTCCCTGTGAACCATGAGTTATCTGTCAGCAGATACTGAGAATAAGATGAAGAGCAAAGACTATTTTTAGTGCAATGGAACAGCTTAATTGAGTTTGGGATATTTGCTTTGAGTTAGATAGAGTGGCAAGAAAAAATTGTAGAGAAAGCTGAACCTGCTTGTACTAAAATTTGCCCTCAATATGGATGCTCTTACAAGGACTGGATAGCTGCAGAGGACTCACTTACATTGTAAAAATATACATGATTCATTTCAATTGGTCTTTTAAGTTTTTAAAATCACATTTGTCCTCTTGCTGCACTGTTTTTGCCAGTGTAAAGATCATAGGTTTTATTTGATTATATTTTGGTAATCTGTTAAATGAGACTGGGTCACCTTGCACCATGCAACATTTCACTTCACTGCTAAAACTTAATGCCATCTTTTTATCTTTCACTGAGTGGATGTCAGAGGACACAACATTTATATAAGACAGGCATCTCTAATATTTCATGAATGGCCTTTAAAAAAAAACCTTCAAAAAACAAACCTAGGAAGTAAAAGTTGACACTAGGCTGGTGAATTTAGTCACCTTTCTCAAATGTTGAATGGTTTTCCATTTATGTATCTCATAGTTTGCAAGACCTATTCTTTGTCAGGCAAGGCTATTAAAAAGCACAGGTGGTTTCCTTAGTTTGTATATATTGTTTTCCTAATGGGATAGTGGGATTGAGAGATTTCCATGAAAACATGGTCAAAACCTGAAGATACTGTCCCAAAATAAGACCTGTAGCTTTTTAGTGGATTAGACTTCAGTATTAAAAACTGGAAGACCTAGGATTTGGTACCTCCTTGTAATTTATTTGTTTTTGTTTGCTTCATTTTCAGTGCCTTAAAAATTAGCTTATACTTTCCAGCTCTATAGGGATGTCAGGTAGGTTAAATCAGGACCTGATAAAGTGTTCTAAAACAGTGCATGCTACTAGTATATTATGGAGCATTTGCCTCCTTAATTTTTTTGTGTATTTGTCAAATGTACTATTCCAGGATTCCAGAATGTGGCAATATATACAGATGTGAATAGCTATGTGTATATTTATACTTTTTAATGTTATGCATCTACAAATTTATTCAGATATATCAAAATGTTGTGTTAGATACAGCTTTTTGTAGTAGTATCTTTGCATGCCAGTTTTTATATATGGTAGAAAATATTTAATGCTTACCTGCTAAGACGTGCTAGGGTGATGTATTTTTTGCATTCTCTGATACTTAGGGGTAGGAGAGCTCTTGTGAAATTCTGAATATAATGTCTAATCCTTAACTGGACTAACTGTGCCATTAGATAGAGTGTTAGAGAGAGGGATAGCTATGGTGGTGTGCTGAACTTGAGCAGAAAGAATCATCTTATAGTCTGGATCATGTGCTGAGAGGATGCATTCATATTTTAGCTCTAAATACACATGTCCAAAACTTGATTAAGCTACTAGTGAGAATAGGTATCTAATTTATATGTAGCAGTTTGTGCAAACAAGACTGGAAGAGACCTCTAGGATCATCAGTCCAGTCATCTGTTGCTGCAGATAGCGTGCCATATGATTTCTTACCTAAATTTGTTGGATTCCATAAATTTATTTAGCTCCATGCTTAGCACTGATTATCTCTTCAAAAATCTATATTTTATTTGGCAAAAAATCAGTGTTAATATTTTCACTTACATTAGCATAGTAGAAATTTAGCTAGATATACTGGTTAGGTAAACAGTTTGATGCAGTTAATTAATTCCTTGTTTCTAAAACAACTGTGCAAAGAACTGCCACCATTTTTTCCCCTCTTCATAATTCTGCTGTCTTTTAAGTTCAGAACAAATGCAGATCTACCCTCAGTATTGCTTCTCCTCTGCCCCCCCTTAGGAATCAGCTGCTTTTAACTTGGTCCTTGATTTCTCTATAAAACATTGGCTAAGATAGGTAGCTTTCCAGGGAGATTTTTGTGGACTAATAGGCGACCTTTGCCACAACCAAATGTCACTGTTAAATTTCCTCACCCCTTTAGACTCAATGACTATGGGTTTTTTGTTTTGGTTATTAATGTGGATTCTTTTTAATTTGCATAAGCAAATGTAAAAATCTCTCACGTATGACAATATGTAGATTTGTGGCAATCCTGAGAGTACCTTGGGTCTGTAAACCAGTGGCTTTATTATGTAATGCTGCATAAATGCTGTATTTTCATCTGTGACAGATATAGTCTTGAACCTGTATTTTTCATGTTACTTAACTGTTTCAGAACATCATGTGTGAGAGAACACATCAAAATGGAAATTGCTTCTAGAGAGGCAGCAATAAATATTGGTTGGGTATATTGCATTGTTGGGCTCCATGTGTTTCAGGATGTTCTCAATTCTCTTGCCCTAATCAACACTGTAAATACATGCTGCATTTTCTGGTCATTCATTTCTTGGATTAACAATTTGGACCTTGCAATTTCTACCATATGTTTTGATTCTTTATTGTATATAGTCATGGTTATATAAGAGCATCCTCTAACAAAATCACTCTGAAACCTTCTGTCTTTTCCAGCCATTCAAAGAAAGGCAAATCATATAAATTCTGTGCATTATATGTGTAGTTAACTTGTAGGTATTTGAAAATTAGGTAGTTAAACTGAGAAAAATCTCCCTGTGACACAGGAATTTGCTATTTTCTCATTTAAATATTGTGAAGGATTGTGTTTTGTTTTTGAAAAGATACTTACTGTTTAAAAAAATAGGCCAAATATATCTGATTCTGACAATTTTATGCAGGAGGTTATAGACAAAGTTGTTGGCATATTGCTTTTATTGAATGTTCTGTTAAAGGATTTTGCTGAAGTCACTTCTCCCTTAAAGTCTTTATGAACAAGTAATACATGTTCCATATTTTATCTACCCTCTCCTTTATGCTGTTGAGTTAGAACAGAATCATAGTTCCCCACCTTGTCTTTCAAGTGACCATAGTACTGTCATGGCCATGAAACTTATTTAGTTTTTGGGCCCTCTGTTGTGTCAGTGATACCACTGTGTTTCATGTGGAACCTGAGTACTCATTCGACTTTCCAGCACCAGACATAGTATATCCCAATTTTCTATTGTATACTTTCCTCTGTGGATCAATATAGATTTTAATTAACATCCTAACAAAACTATAGTTATGCTCAAAGGTCACTCTCCCTGTGTATCTTGCTGGGAACTTGGTCTTCAGCAAGTTCCTATCACACCAGACACTGTCAAGAACAGCCATAACTGAAATAGCTTTTCATTTGTCCTGAGGCAAAGGCACTTTTTTTCCTTTCTTTCTTCTTCAGTAGATATGCACAGAAGTTTGCTAACTGGGGGGATGGAGCTGCAAATCTACTATAAATATCAAAGGTGACTTGATAGAGATTCTTGGAAGAAATTTCCACCATACTTGGAATGCAGTGACACTTTTTCATTCAACTGCTTTTCCACATTGCATTACATTAATAATCGCCTTGCAGGTTTCTTGGCAGATGAAGAGAAAGGGAAAGTTGGAGGATGATTTTGAATGAATGAGGATGAAGATGAACTGTTAGCCTTAAAGCTTGTATGAGGTAGTCGGAACACGAAGAGCTGTGAAGTAAGTCAGTACTTTTGTCTTCTTTTTACATCAGTTGTTCTGGTGAACTGCTTTTACAAATGTTTAGCTTATATTCACACATAGCACTGGTATTTCTGTGTCTCCTCCTTGACTGTACACTATATGAGATTATTTTCAGCTGTTTTATCCCTTCTGTCATGTAGCTTTTGAAATCTCTTGTGCTAATAAGCATCTGATAGATCTCACCAGGAATCTTGGCTTTATCTTTAGTCTTCCTTCATTCTAACAATTCTGCCTACAGTACATACTGTTCACAGGGTAGATCCACATATTGCTGTTCAGCTGCCAGGCTCTTGAGTAATAAACCCTGCATTTCAATTCTGAATGAGCTTAAATTATAATATTAGGAGTGTTGTTCCTCTGACAGAAGACAGATTCCAATGCCGCATCCTTGACTATGGATGAAGAATGCACAACAGTCTGGAAAATGAGTTTATCACTGATCAGTTGCTTTCAAAAATTACACCTAATCTGACTGTTCCTTCCTCAATTAGAAGAGCTTTTATAGAGCTGGTTCTTTGGTTTAGAAACTTGGGTATTTGGTCCACAATGCTATCTCTTTCCAAGGTTCTGCTAAATAAACAAGTTAGCATTCAATGCAATTTCAAGTTATAAACAACCAACCTAATAATGAATTCTATTACTTAATCCAGTTAGAGTTTAAGAAGTTTTTTGCTGTTACTTAGACTCGAGAAATTGAATCCAGTATTAAGCAAAGCAAGAAAGCCCATTTTCTGTTACTGTGTTTTGATGTTCATTTGTCTAAATATTGCATTATTGTTATTTGCCCTAGGCCTCATTAAGAAAAGAGGTAAATTTGATGCGTCTTATCTTTTTCCTTTCTGAAACTGAAATAGGGTGCCATATTCCTCCCATGTTACAGTACCCAGCAATTCCAGGATTTTCACTTGCATTCTTTAAGGTTTGCAGCTAATGTTTCCCACTATGAAGACACAGACAGCATTATATACAGTGGCAGTGGGAAGGAACCTCTATTAAATAGATTATAATATTAACCTTCCATTAAATAAATTGTAATATTAATAATGTTGTTAATTATTGTTATCTATTAATCTTGTTCTATATATGTTTTCTGGTAGCGCTTTAAAAATTGCCACCAGTTACCTGCATTGGTTAAAAAAAGAAGTGATACTGCTGTGTTATAACATGGATTGGAATCTTACTAAATGCCCTTTTCAGTATCTGCATTATTGTTGTCATTAAATCCATTAGTCTTGATAATAAAACTTTCAAATTGCTTGATTACTCAGAACTTATACTTTTGCTTAATAAGTTTTCCTTTATTGGATATTACTGTCAGCAGTGCTGTATCTAGTAAAAATACTGCATATACACCATCACAAGCTTAGATGTCATTTTATTAGGAGATGCTGCGTCAGCAGAATGAGAATATTAATCTAAAAGAAGTGTATTTTTTTTTCCAAGCAACATAAACAAATCTATCCTACTTAGAGCTGCAGTGTCAGTATTTTATACTGCCTGTGTTGACTTATTCATTGTAGTTTTTGGCATATGGGATAACTCTGAAGATTCCAGTTCTGGCCTTTCATTTTAGGCCTGTTCAGTGTATTTCCAGCCCTTATCTGATAGATTTTTTTCAGCCCCTGAATAGTTTTCACATATAATAAATGTGAGATACCCAGTGTTGCACTGAACATTGACTCCTTGGTGATGTGGGGAGTAGGCACTCCTCTAAGTTTGTTTCATTATGAACAAAAGCTTTAGCAATTAAATTTTGTTGAGTACTCTAGAAAATGTCTACAACTGCTGAAGCTTTTTGAGCTTTGACCTTAGCTTGCAGATCTTCCACTTCTGGAAGAGAAAAAAAGAAAATGTCTACCTGGAAAGGAAGGAAAGTTTGCTGAGCATTTTTAGCAATAGACAGAGACAGCTTAAGACCCATTTTAGTCAGTTCTGGGTTCCTTTCAATACTAAAAAGTTTTAAAGTCTTATTCAGTAGGTATTTCTTAGCTTTATTATTTTTATGTTTAGATAATACCATTGTAGGGTCATTATGTCAGAAATATTATCACTCACACCCTCATACAAAATATAAAGAGTTTCTGATGCAAATATTGGCAAAGAGATGTAACACTGATTGTGTTGTCCAAGATTTTCATTAGAAACAGTTTGCTTGGCTGTAAATCGCCGGTTCTTTATGTGTGTTCCTCGTTCCAGAGCTCATTCCATAGCACCATAATACCCGTTGTGTGTCTGGTAGAGCTGGTCAGTGACAGCCTCTCATGAAATCAGCTCCTCCATTTAACTCCTTGCCTAGATTTTGCATGTTTGCCTAGCTTTAGCTTTTGAAAGTACAAGTTCTTGCTTAGAATTTTCTGGCCATGCTCTCTTGTTTTTCACCCCACTCCTGTTCAAAATATTATCACCCAAATTAAAATATTTTTATCCTTTACATCATCAAAGTTGTCTAGTTGAAGATAGTGCCAAAAAATATTCTTTTATGAAGGTGTTTACTACTTTGAATAATTTTTCTTTGCTAGTGGTACTAGTATAATTTATTTCTTTGCTCCCACTATACATACTCTGTGGGTTTTTGCTGATTGTCTGCAAAATCATGCAATTGTTGCCTTTTTCCCCTGCATGTTAACCTGTGTCTTTCCACATGATAGTTGTCAAAGCAGGCACAAATTCCAAGATGTGTTTTTGTTAAATTTCAGCTTGTAATTTCTATGCTGGTCTATGCTGCTTGTAACATTTTTAGTAGTATTTTGAATTCTTTCTAAGGTTTGAGTGTATTGGCTTCAATAATGTCCACTAAACCGCCCTGGTTGTCTTTTTCAATCCAAGAAAATTCTAAATCAACTTCTCCCTGGTTTCAATTCCAACAGCTGTCATGTGTTTTGCCGTATCACACATATGTAGAGAACAGCATTCTTCAAATCCTGGAATAATTTCATATCCACCTTCAACTGAATTTATTAAAAGCTGATATATGTATCCCATGCTCAGAAGCAGTTGATATCTAGAGCAGCTGACTGCCTTTCTGTTTTGCTGGCACCTTTGTCTTGCAGATGTAGAATCACTTGCTTATTTGTTATTTTGGGAAGTCAGAGTTAGTTGGGCACCATATTTGCTCTGTTTATTTTTGGAGGGATATTTTACTTATCTTCCACTCCCTGTATGACCATGCATGCAGTGAGACTTAATCACCTGACGTGCACATGAAATCTCCACTTTCTTCTGTATCTTTCTCCAAAATGAGACCTCCTCACCACTCCTGCAGATAACCTGTTTGGAGAGGCATATTAAAGACACTAGGGAGGACAGCACAAAGGTGAATGCCATGATATTACCATTTATCTTTAGTCTTATCACCTCTTGTAAGCCAATTATCATTGTGTCAGTGACAATCCTGGCATGTGTGGGAAAGTTTTCATTTGTTTCTCTCTTTCCCTTATGCTAGCCCACTGCGGTAGCAGCAAAAGTAATTTTACTGGCTTAGCTTTAACTAAAGGTATTTGCTTCAGTTAGGTGATCCATCTGTCACTGATTCTAGAGACCTCAAGCCAGATTTATCTGGTAAAATGTGGGCACGAGGAATGGCCAGGTCTAGGCTGAAGCTAGATTTAAGAGTTACGTTAAAGTTACTTCAGGAATATTTTTTGCAGGATATTTTTTTTTTCTAGATACCATAATGTATAGGAAATGTGGGTGTTTTCCAAAGAAGATACTAATACTTTGGAAAGTAAATGTTGCAATGGAGGGACACATTAATTGTGGGGGGCAGCATCTTAAACTCTCAATGCAGTAGCTGTAACCTCTGAAAATTAAGAAAAGGGAAATTGTTGAAAAGAGTGTCTAGGCAGCTCTAGTATAGTTATAAGATATTCTAGAATTTTAGAATAATAATTATAGAAGGAACACATCTATTTCTCAGGTTAATAGAAGAGCATAGTAAAAACCTAAAATATCACACAAATTTGTGATGACCTTGATAATTAGCATTTATAAATCCAAGTGCAAAGGCAGACAGCTCTAAAATGAGCGTCACTAAGGCGGACTCTTCACAGGATTTATTTTAGATCTTAATTCTTTTCTCTTTTACATTGATTGCTTCAAATGATGGGAGAATTGGAAATATCTTTGCTATTCAGCAGCATAAGCAACATATGTTACCATAAGTCACATAAATATTGTGGTATCTTACTCTGGCTCCTTACAGACTTACCTCTTCTGTAATGCTGTGATTTGCCAGGACAATAACAAAACTGAAATTATTCGTATAGTTGTCTTTGGAATAATGGGGATTAGAGTAAAGAGACAAACATTTCTGTTCATGAAATAAATTAAACTTAAGATTTTCATATGTATTGTTTATAAAAATACGTGTTCATATATTTCTGTGGTTCATACAACCAAAACATGTTATAAATGGTAGTGAAATAACAAATACTCTGTAGCTGTTATTTCCAAAATGCTACCAATGGAAGAGATTGAAGCAAATTTAAACAGACCTACCTTCCTCTCTCAAATCTGATGTCTTATCATACTCTTTCTTGGTATCATTCTTCAGGTGGCTTGTTCTAGTGCCCTTTTCTAGGAATTGTGAAACTGATCTTGTTCTTTAACACAAGTATTTAATAAAAAAAAAAGTCCATGTTTAAAGAAAGTCTCATATGGACTGTAAAGATGTATTTATTATTTAAATGTTAAGGCTAGAGGGAGTTTAAGCATTCTTTGTCCATGCTAGAATCAAAACATATTATTTGAAAGATTTACAGAACTTGATTTTAAAATGCAGTGGTTGTTTCTTGCAAAAGTCCAGTTTACGTCTTGTAGAAGGTGCAGTTCTCAACCTCATTAGATTTTTGTCTCAAATGGAAGTTGAAGAAAAGTATCACAGCCAAAGTAAAGAAAATATATACCTAAGGTATTCTGCTTTGTACTGAAGCAGACTGAAATGGCTCCCATCTCAAGTGGGAAAGGTTGTCTCCAAAGGATGGACGGATATTAGGAAGTAAATGGAGTGAATTTTTGAAAAAGTTGGATCTGCAGCTCTGCTTATGTTGTCCCTAGTTTTAGACAAGTGCTCTTTTTAGGGGTGTGTATTTTTTCCAAAATGAGAATGCAATAGGAGTTCATAACTTATAAAAGTTAGTTATCATGCTATTACTGATGCAAAGTTACCATAAATCACAGACTGGGAGTGATTCTATTAGTGGTTCACTTCACTAGTAACAGACAAAATTTATGTTAACAAGGTTTATGCTCCTTCACCAGGGTTCTGCTCAGCTTAGTTATTGCATCTTATCAACCACATAAGAAGATACTTAATTTCAAAGTGGTGACTTTCCACTATATTTTTTTGTTCATTATTGTTCAGCCAGACAGCAAAAATTAGCAGCAGTGGCTGATATGCATGTGTATATGTGTCCCTCTCTGTGTGTCACTATATACTTACAAATATCCACATTTATATATTGACACACCTGTGTGCACGTATCTACAAGTATGTGTACACATCTGTATGTCAAAGCATCAAATGTACAAAAATCCAAAGAGTAGATTATGCATGAAACCTGTTAATTGCAAGGTATTACTGGTTTTAAAAGAGCTTCAGTAGTGTTAAACCCAAAATCTACCATCAAGTCAGTATCACTAGCCCTTCCCCCTTCCTCAAGAATTTAGTGCTTAATGGGATCCTTTTGGCTTTGAAATGGAAGAATTTTGTTAGTTGCTAAAGCTATTCAGTAAGAGGGTATTTCAAAAAGAAACGTAGATTGCAAAATGCGGTGGGACACTTACTGAACTGTTGGTATTGTTTTGTCAAAAAATGATTTAAAATGAACTAGAAAATTGCCGAACCATCAAAGTATGGGATGTGGGAAAGTTAATATATTAAAGAAACACTATCATGAGAAGAAGTGCCGTTTTAAAAATGATATTTTAAGAAATTCACTTATATAGAGAATAGGGCAAAATCATAATCTTTTATGAGCCCAATAAAGACTACCTAGCTACTGCCACTTGATACAATACTTTTCTTATTGAACTTAGGGGAAAAAATGTACTACAGAAGACTTTCTTGTGCAATGTGGATTTACTTAGCTTTTTCCCTTAAAAATGGAAGAATGGCGAGACTGTCCTTTGGACTGACCAGGCTGGTGCACAATGCCCTGGGCCAACATGTGCATGCAGTAGTGTTCATATGGGCAGGGCTGGTGGCTCTGCAGCCAGGGTCCTTAGATTTGACATGCACTGGCTTTACTGACAACCTATGTAGTTTGGTAGGGGACTTAGAGTATTGTTTCCTTTAAAAACAGAAATACGCTCTTTAGGAAAATGCTATCTTTAGATAGTCTTGGGGTGTTATTTTTGCTTTTGAGATAGAGTGTGCAAGTAGCTGAACAGAAACTTAATCCTTCCTATTTTATGTGATATGGCTTCTTGTGACTGGTCCACTCTATAAGAAATTCATGTGGCATTTTGGAAGATCAAAAAAACCAAGATGTCATTTTACTTAAGATCACTTGTTAATATTAATTTGCTTAAATAGTTACCTCAGGCATGTTGAGTACAGACAAAGGATAAGAATAATTAGTATTTATACTTTGTTTTGTATTTGTGTAGCTTGTGGTTCCTCTGAAAACAATCTGCTGATAGTAAGGCAAGATAAAATATTTGCATTTCCTAGTTTTCTTACTGCTTGACTCCCTTCTGCTTCAGTCTATTCTTATATGCCCTTATTCGTGGTGTGTAAGTCACTGCAAGGATGTGGGCTGTTTAACTCCTAGTAACTACTGAGCTGTAAAAAACTTACTATGGTGTGTTGGAAATGTGGGTTTTCATCCAATGTTCAAATGGAGGAGAATACTTTATGTAAGGAAACCTGCCCTTAAATGGAAAAAAAAAAAGTTGACAGGACTTCCACCTGAAATTGTAATCTAAAATGATGTCAAGCCCCACCTAGGATTGTTGCATCTCAAGCATAATGATGAAGCTCTTTGAAGTCAACTGGCTTTGCTTATTTGACAGAATTTTAGAGACAATCAAAGTCTTGTCTATGTTGGTAGCAAAATTCCCATTGACTTCAGCAGGCTCGGAGTTTAACTCCTCCTAAACAACAGCTCTCAGTCTTCGTCTGCTCAGAGCTGCTTCCTTTCCCATGTGCTGCCATGTCTCTGGCTTTCCACTTTGCAAGAATCCCGTGCAGCACAGAAAGAAATTTGCTGGAAACACCTGGATTTAATCTGAGCTGGCCTCAAAGAGGTCAGCAAAGCTAGGAGTGAACAGACCAGATGTTGACAATATCATCTGTGCATCTACAGTATTGAAAAGTATCTCTCAACTAAATTATATTAAAACTATTTTAAGGGGAAATTATTACATATCAAAATATATTGCTTACATTTTTAATTGAATTTCACCTACCATGTCACCTTCAGCTAGCATTAAATAACATGAAAAATCCTGCAGTCTGTGCTTTTTTATAACATAGTGGCTGTAGTTAGAAATTAAAGTATCATTATTAAAGCATTATTAAAGCCTGCCTCCCCATCAGGAAAGTTTTTGTTTCCTTACAAAGAGCCTTGTTGTGATTATAATACTCTTTAAAATGTACTCCCTCTGAGCCATTTAAGAATAAACAAAAGGTTCAGATGTGTTTTCTTTCTGAGGAGCCCAAGTCTACCTTTTACCTGCCTCTGTACCCTGCTCTCTTCTCCCCACCACCTGGAGAAGAATGTCTGAAACCAGTTTTCTTCTTACTGTTTACTGCCACCTGCTCTACTCCTCTGTAGCCAAGTGCCTCCCCAGAAGCACTTGAAGTCTTCTCTAGGGAAGGCGAGTCCAACTGCTTTGGCAGACTGCTGCTTTAGCAGCTAAAACCCAGCTCTCTCCTTTGGCACTGACAAAGCAGATGTCACTCATGAAAATACATTCACTGTAGTAAGCATAGGAAAATGAGCCAGTGGGAATGTGATATTAATATCTTGAAAAACTACAATTATGATTAATACTGCAAGTGCTATTTACTTTAATGTTTGACCAAAACAACGTTGCTAATTTCTTTTAGCTCAATGTGAAATTTAGAGTCTAATTGTTCTAATTGGCAGAAAAGGGAAAGCTGCCAAAAACACACACTGATTTACCTCCCTCTTGATTCTGTTGACATCACTGAAGTTGAACAGGATACTAATTGTTAAAGAAAGTTACTTTGGGCTTCGATTTCTTTCTGCAGGTATCTGTGTCTGATGTAAAAGCTCAAAATTTAAGATCTTCAATGTTAATGCTGTGAAGCTGATGAGATGAAAGAAATCTGTAACTCATCTTTTGCAGCTCTGCAGTGTCATGCAACTTTGGAGCTAGTGGCTTTATTGATTTTTATAAATTAAAATCACAAATGAGCCCAGTAGAAAACAGCAGTAATGGTTAAAGGAAAAGGCACCTCTGAATTTTATATGGACCATATAAGTGTCATAGCCTGCAGAAATTACATATGAAGTATCTGGAGAAAGTAGCTGAGCACTGAACATCTTCAGACTCAAACAGTTATCGAAGACTATATAGTGACAGGAGAGTAGACTTGTCTAATCTAAAATCCATTAGGCTATCAGATTTATCATTAAATCAGGAAATACACCTCTTTGGTCCATAGACTGGTGTAATGCATGGAGGGCAGAGTGATATGGGGGAACCTCTTACTGCCATGAAGATATTTATCATTGTAATAAAGAAAATTCTAAAGGCTCTCGTGTAACATGCAGCAGAGACAACAATCTTAATGTTCTTAATATTCCTGTCCCCTAAATATTTTCCAAGAAAAAGAGATTGCAAGTGCTTTTGGAAGTAGCAGGACCAAGGGAGATGGCTTTTTTCCCCCATCTTTGTCCCTCCCAAGAATATACCTACTTCTTATTAAGGAGTTTTATTGTGCCTTTTACAGAAACCTTCATCTTCTTCAGTTTTCAGAATTCCTCTCAGTTTCAAATAGTTTTTCTAAAAAGTGATGGGTTATACATGGCGTGTTTTATCCCTTTGCCTTGTATGAGGCTCCAAAGATATTTCTATTTGTCATTCTATATTTCTAGATCTTTACCTGAGCAGGCATTTATAAAAAGAGTGAATTTTTAGAAAGAGGTACTGCACCCATGCATGCACTTTGTATTAGGATAAGTTCTCACAGTTCATGAACAATCACCTGACTCTATTCTAGTGCAGACTATCTATTTTAATTATTTGTGTAAGCAGAAGGATTGCAAAATCCAGGAAAACATTTTAAAACCTTTCAAAAAGTAGAATAATGTTTGAGCCAGGCAGCTTCCTAGTGTCACTTTTTTGGATAGCCAACTCTAATGCAGTGGTGCTGGTTAGTGATACTGGCGACATTGTTGGGGTAAATCCCGAAGATAATGGGATAGGATTCATGGTAAGAGAGTGTACTTTTTATCAATTAATGCCTGGCTGCAATTTTCAAGTGCATATAAAGCAAAAGAAAGAATTTTAAGTATGTGTTTGGTCAATGCAAAGCTCAAGAACTCTTAAAATTGATGAGTCTGAAGTTAGCCTGTTAACATTATTTCCTTTGTGTTATTAGAAATGATAGAATATCAGACAGCTGAAGCATTGAACACTTTTATAATTGTTTATACCATATATGTTAACATATTGTCCCATTTTGATATGATCTCTGATCAATAAGGTTGAATTGTAGTGAGTCCTTATTTGCATACAATACATACTTTTTACATCTTTAAATATCAATGTTTCAATATAATTTTTCACTTTTAGGTTTATTACAAGTGGCCCAACTTTTTGGCTTATGTGTCTGCTACTGTGTATTATTATAGCCCAATGGGCATGGAAGGTACTATGGCTTAGTCCTTTTTCTTTTCAGTTTGTCTTGTCTTACTTAAGCTCTGGGTGAAGAGGGGACATGTGGACAATGACACTGGCTTAACTCATAAAATCAAGGTAATTTGATTGTGTGGCTGAGTGTTATCAAGGCAAATCAGTGCAACAGTTGACAAGACAAGCTCTAAAGCTCTATCAATGAATCAATGAACAGATATTCTTGAAGTGACTTTCCAGTATTCTCCCAAGCTGTTGTTTTTTTTTTGTTTTTTTTTTTTTTTTTTTTTTTTTTTTGGGGGGGGGGGGTTGTGTTTTTTTGGTTGTTTTTTTTTTTTTCATTCTATTTTAAGTCATGCATGGCAATGCTTTGCTTTGACAGAACTGTCATTTGGAAAAGATAAAGGAAGTGGGTAGAGCATGTCTCTCCTCTGTCTCCTTTTTTTGTGCCAGTCTAAAACCTTATTTGCCTCCCTTAGGTGTTTTTGTCAACTGATAGAGAACCCACTGCTGGTGGTATCACACACTGCCCAGCAGAAAGAGCCTGTTTTATTCCTGCTTAGCACTGGATTCACACCCTGCACAGAGTTCTAGTTGAAATCTGGCCTTGGAGAGCTGGCCTTCTCAGTTGGGGTGGCAGGGAGGGCTAACAGTTTCCTTGGTTGGAAGGCATCAAATTGAATAAACAGAAAACGGGGGCCTGGAGAGTGGGAAAGCTCTTGATGGTGATTAGTTGTCATCCTGCTTGTCAGAACAAATGAAGAAGAGGAGCACAATGTTTGCACTGTTTGAACAAGCCTCAGAGAGCAAATTAGATGGTAAATGTGATCATAATTTGCCTGCCTTTCTTGAAACTCCCATGGTGCTATTAGTGCTTTTCTTTTTTCAGTAAAAGAGCTTTAACAAATACATACTTCTGTGGAAACTGAAGTGCACCAAGGTTGTTTACAGGGGTGGTGTGCAAAGATTTCTGTGCTTTAGTAGTAGTGTTTACTATATCTACATGCTGCAGGCTGGTGCAAGGTGTGTAATGCCAATAGAAAATATAATGCATTTCAATATTGCACATGATGTGGGAAAAAAAGTTGTAGATAGCTATCTGTACACATATGTCTTTGAAAGGTATGCATATATAAAATAAGCTTGTGCCTGAGCTTTATGTTGCACTTGGTTGAGTACTGTTGATAAGCCAATTATGGTATTTTTTGAAAGATATCTGGAATGTAAATTCTTCTGTCCTATTATCCTGTGATAATGTGCAGTGGCAGCCTGTGCCCCTTGCTGAACTGTTGGCACACCTAAGGTGACCACAACTGTTACTAAATAAAATCAGTAGTTCTGTGTTCTGTCTGTATAGAAATGTGGAATAACCTGTAGCATTTAGATAATGAGTTTGTGGTGGAGATGGAGAAATGCTACTTACAGTTTATTTTACACATGAAAGTATTTCACACATAGCAGAAATCGTTAGTGTAAACAAGTATCAATTAAGAGAACAAGTATGAGCATTGTTCAAGAATGAGGTAAAAGCTGTGATGTGAAAGACTCTCTTAGGCAAAGACAGATGACTGACAGTGAAAAGATTTAAAGTATTTCGATTTCCTTGCAATGAAATCTGAACCTGTGGAAACTAATAAAAATTGACTGAGCTTAATTAGAGACCTATAGGTAGCTGCAAACCTTGTTTAGAAACCAAACAGTTGAATTTTCATATCTCTGTAGTTACCCAGCCAGACAGAAGAACATCAGACCACAACCAAAGTCAGAATTTTCTGCAATATATTGCAAAAATAAATAAACTAAAATAAAATAAAAAGTAACAATAATTGTGGATTACCTGTATCATTACAACACAAAACATAATGACAGGGTAATGTAAAGGAGAGCATATTTATCTTTATCTCTTTATAAAATCATTTCAATACACCAGATAGCTCAGACTGGTCTTGCTGCTCTCTGTGAAATTACATTTGCCTATGCACCTCTCCTCTTCATCTTTTTATGCAGCTTGGTGGGGACTCAGTGGTAAGGTACTCTGTCAAAGGGCCAAGGCCAGACTGTTAGCATTGCCCAACATAAAAAAGAGAAACCATGTCCTAAAGTAGGGAAGTGAAGTTGGTGCTCGCTGGCTCTGGCTTGCTGTGGTGCTCAAAGCTTTAGGAACTACAGTAATTCTTGGAGTTTCCTGCAGAAATGTGCCTTGTTCCACATCATCTCCAGCAAAGCTCTGTGATGGACATAGATACTCTCTATCGATCTGCTGGGCCTACTTCAGGCAGAAACATGTACTTTTTTTGTTCCTGTGTGTTTTGGATGAGCTCCAAGCAGAGCAGTAGAATAAATGAAGTGTTTTGCTTCAGTCAGTTACTGAACAGTGCCAGCTATTGTATTGTGCAAATATAAGTTGGTAAGAATATTCTTTGGCTAATGCAGTTTTTACCAATATTTTAATATACTGAAGTTCCAATGAATCAAATTATGTATATAGTACAGCTGGCAACATACTAGTGTATTCCATATTAGTAAGGCACAGCAACAAGCAATTACATTTCATTTTTCTTTATTGACTATTTGAGGCTTTAAAATATTCATTCAGCAAGTTAATGTCTCCCTTTTGTTATTTTTAAAGGTATGAGTACTTAGCAGGCTCATACACTAATGATTTTTAAGCTGTAATAGAAAGCAGATAGGATATAAACAGTGATGTGAAATAGATTAATTAAAATCAATGTTATTTCAATGAATACTAATTGAATTATTAATGCTTGGATCAGGGTTTTCCTCCATTTTGTGATTATTCAGCTTGTTGGCTGATGTATGCATTTCTGTTGATGAAAGCCATTTCTCCATCTTCCTTGGTTGTTTTGTGTTTTGTTTTGTTTGGTTTTTTTTTTTTCTTTCCTGCCCCTCATTAAAGGAATACGTTATTGATATCAAGTAGGAGATAGGGACTTACTCATAGCCAATTTAATTTTTACAGTGCTGCCTCTGTTGTCTTTTACAGTGGCGAGTACAATAACACAGAGTGTGTTGCAGAAGTAGCCTAAAAGCTCTTCAAATGTGCTATGATCAAAAGTGGGGTCAGCTGGCGTTGGGGGGGCTGTGGTGTGAGGCTGTAGCTGCAGTTGGGGATGGCTGTCAGGAGCTGCCAAGCCCAGGTGCCCAGTTCTGCCTCTGCAAGCCCACTGCTGCTGAGCTTCCCATCCCACTGGCCTCCTGCACTTAGGTGGAGGGAGTAGAAGAGCTGCAGAGAACCTGCTGCCTTGCTCTCAGCTGAGGAAACTGTTGTCCTCTCCTCTTTGCTCTGACTGCTATTAATAGCCCTTCCCCCAGGCTACTGGATCATATGATTTCAGTTGAAATAGATTAAAAGTTCCTTTGTTTTGGTGCCAACAATAATGTGATAATTTTTTTGCCGGTTCTCCAGGGTTTTTGTTTTTGTAACTTGAAGGCATAAACTCAGGGTCCAAGGGAAAGATTGTTATTCCGTTGAATTTAGAGAGTGGGTTCCCCCATCCCCACATTTTAACAATTATATTATTAGAAAATAGTCTTTTACAAATATATAATTAATCTCTTGCTATTTCCTGCAAATAGAACTGTGCATGTGTGTTTGCACAGAGACAGCATCTCTTGGGTTTTTTTGGTATGTCTTCAGAAAGTTCAGTGTTTTAACACCCCAAAATAACTGTTTTTGCAACAATGGTTCAGGTAAAAGAAAACATCTTCCCCCCACCCCGCCCCCAATTACTCCTGAAAGTGCAACACTGTTTGAAAGGATTCCCAGAGTTGGGGATTGTGAGGCCTTGGCAAATAAGCAGTAATATTTCGGACTGCTATGGAAGAGCTATAATCATAATATTGAGACCTTTGGCTAAAACATCTATGACATGTTTAGACATGAGTACAGAGCTGTTGGAATACGTGTAGAACATAAATAAGGACAACATGTTGGTATGTATAAGGTATAAAGACAGAGAAACGGAACATTTTTTTATATATCATTTTCTGGATTATGGTATATTGTTCTGTATTCTCAGATACATCTGAGCTTTAATACTATTCTTTTCTAGCTAGATAGGATTTGGTCTTCAGTTGAAAGTGTTGTATGTCTTGATAGCAATGTGTAATGTTCCTGTCTTCAGCAGTATCTGTTGTACTGTCACCTATGTGCAGTAGGGCTTTTTCCTTCCACTGTGAATCAGCGATATATATTACTTCAATTATTTATTATGTCTGCTGCTTATAGACACTGCATTAACCAGTACTGAGATTTGCATTTCTGTAATGCTTTCTGTTGCACTCTGAAACATTACAGATTTGCTATAAACCATTACTTAAATTGGAAAGCATTTTGGGCATTTACCAAGAGTTTCACATCATTCCCATATTGTGGGCCCCAAAACTGGACTCAGTACTCCAGATGAGATCTCTCAATAGTGGAGTAGAGGGGCAGAATCACCTCCCTCAACCTGCTGGCCACATTGCTCTGGTTGCAGCCCAAGACGATGTTTGCTTTGTGAGCTGCCAGAGTACATTACCAGATCATGTTGGCTCAATAATCTTGGAGGTTTTTTCCAACTTAAATGGTTCTATGATTCTGTGATTCCCATCAACCAGCACTCTCATGTCTTTCTCCTCAGGGCTTTTCTCAATCCATTCTCTACCCAGTCTGCATTTGTGCTTGGGATTGCCCCAATCCACATGCAGGACCTTGCAGCCACAAGTTGCTGAAGTTCATGAGGTTGATGCAGTCTCGCCTCTAAAACCTGTCAGTCCTTCTATATGGCATCCCTTCCCTCCTGCATGTCAACCACACCCCACTGCTCGGTGTCATAATCAAACTTGCTGAGAGTACCTTTGATCCCATTGTACATGTTGCTAAAAAATATGTGAAACCCCAATGGTTCCAATACCAACCGCTGAGGAACACCATCTCATTGGTCTCTAACTGGAGACTGAGCTGTTGACTGCAACTCTTTGAGGACAACTTTCCAGATAACTCCATATCCACCAAGTATTCCATTGTCAAATTCATGCCTTTTTCAGTTTAGAGACAAGCATGTCATGCGGGACAGTGTCACATGCTTTGTGCAAGTCCAGGTAGATGAAGGCCATTGCTCTTCCCTTATCCATTAATGCTCTAACCCTGTTGTAGAGGACCACCAAATTTGTCAGACGTGATTTGACTTTAGTCAAGCCATTTTGGCTGTGACCAGTCACCCCTTTTTTTCCATGTGCTTTAGCCTTGTGTCCATGAGGATCTGCTCCAAAATCTTGCCAGGAACAGAGGTGAACTGACTGGCCAGTAGCATCCGGAGCCTTCCTTTTTTCCTTGTAAAAATGGGGATTATTTTCCTCTTTTCCAGACAGACTTCACCAAAATGCCATGGCTTGTAAAATGTGGTGAATAGTGACTTAGTCTGCCACTTTCTTCAGGATTTGCAGGTATGTCTCATCAGGTCCCATAGGCTTGGACACATTCAGATTCTTTAGATGTTTTTGAACCTAATCTTCTCCTAAAGCGGGTGGTTCTTCATTCTCCCACTCCCTGCACTTGCTGGGGAAAACTGAGGCAAAAAGTCACTGAGTATCTCAGCCTCTTCCATGTCCTAGCTAATTAGGTTTCCCATTTCCTTCCAGAGAGGGCCCACATTTTCCCTTGTTTTTCTTTTATCACTGACCTACCTATGGAACATTTATTTGTTGCCTTTGACACCCCTGGTCAGACCTAATTCTATCAGGGTTTTAGCTTTCCTAACCCGATCCTTGGTTGATTGAACAAGTTCTCTATATTCCTCCCAGGCCCCCTGTCCTTGCTTCTCCTTTCTGTACTCTCACTTTCTGACATTGTCCAGGAGCACCTTTCATCCATAAAGTCCTCCTGACATATTTTACCTGGCATCTTCTTTGTTGGGATGCCTTTCTCCTGAGTTTGGAAGTGGTGATCTTTAAATATTAATGAGCTTCTTTTAGCACCTTTTCCTTCCAGGGCTTTATCCTATGGTATTATCGATGAAGATCCCTGAAGAGGCCAAAGTCTGCTCTCCTCAAGCTTACTGTATGCTGTCCTTGCTTCCCTAAGGATCTTGAACTCCACCATTTCATAGGTGCCACAGCCCAGGCTGCCCTTGAAAGTCACACTCCCCACCAGCCCCAACTTGTTGAAAACCAGGTCCAGTGTAGCACCTCTCCTCGTTGGCATCTCTATCTCTTGGGGAAGGAAGTTATCGTCAATGCATTCCAGGAACTTTCTGTGTTGCTTATGCCCTTTTGTGTTGTGTCTCTAACAGGTATGAGGTTGAAGCTCCCTGTGAGGACCAGGGCTTAGGAACACCAGGCTTCTGTCTGCAGAGAGCCTCGTCTGTTTGGTGCTCCTTCTTGGACAGCCTGTAGCAGACTCCCTCTTTAATGTCATCTGTTCTTGTTCTCTCTTTAATGCTGATTCATAAGCTGTCAGTCAGCTTCTCCTCCATTCCCAATCAGACCTCCACATGCTCCAGCTGGTCATTGACATAGAGACACCCCATCTACATCTTCTTCCTTGGCTGTCCTTCTTAAAGATCCTGTGTCCTTCCATTCCAGCACTCCAGTCCTAGGAGCTATCCAGTCGTGCCTTTGTGCTAGCAATAAGATCCTAGTCCTGCAGCCTTGTGCATGTCTCTACCCCCATTCTGTGTGAATTTGCATAGGGAGGATTAAACTGGATCCCCAGTGAAGCTGACTGACTGACTGGAGTGGCTGGAATTCCTTATGTTGTTGTTCTGCTCTCCTGCTGACCTGATTTGACCTGAGATCCCTCTCCAACCTCTGATAATCTGCTGCCATTGACATCAAAATGATAGGAGTGGGGTGAATTTAAGTCCTTCCGTTATTTCTGTATTTCTCTTTTACATTTTTTTTTTCTTTTGGTTTCCGCCTCTGCTGATTTCCATATCTCTGTCACTTGGTCTGAATGAGATTTCTGATATGTCGTGTAACAAGATTTTAGTGATATGTAGCCATTCACCTAAGTGTTACTTCACATCAAAGATACTATTCTTACTTTGTTTGAGTAGCGCTGAGTAGCTTGGTGCACTTATCTTAAAACTTGCTGCTGCTGTAGTGGAATGGGACTAATCAGATGTCCAGAGGACAGAATGAGACGGCTCACATGTGGGACCTGGCATAATACAGTGGCAGAATACAAATCTTAAATATCTCCTTTATACACTTCAGTTCCCCACACCTATTTCAAATAACTTCTTTGTAGACACTAGCTAAAAACTTTAATTCTAGACTTTGATCCAACCCTAAGGATCTCAAAGAACTTGTTTAAATGGGTTAGCCCATCATATTTGAATATGACCACTTTATAGATTCTTAGGCAAAGTATAAGTTACTACAAAAATTTTACTCTACTGCTCCTCAGTTAGGTAAGAGAAGTTGTTTAGGCATATCAAGGTTTCAAAATTCCTGTTTAAGTCTGTGTTCTACAAATTTGTCAGATTATGTTTTGATAAAAGCAAGAGAGAAAAAGGTTATTTAGATTTGACTTCTTGACCATCTGCTATGGAACTTTCAGTTCAACCTCAAACCCTTTTTACTCTTCTCTTAAATTTTCTTGCTGAAAGACATTTTGATAGCTAGGCATATCTTGTTCTATCCATATGGATTCTTCTTCCAAGCTTCATCTTAAGAAGGATGGAATTGAGGAGGAGAGACTAAAAATTCATGTTGGGGTGAGGGAACTTATTTTTTACCTCCTTTGGAGTTATTTCTCTCAACTTAGAAGATATTGTTCCCATTGTAATATGTATAAGATTCTCATGATTTGAATTTGATGTTCTTAACAGAATTTCCCTGTAGGGAAGAAGGAGAACATAATATCCCAGGTCTTCCTTCCTTGAAGTTCACAACAGCTAGAAACCATTTTATGTTAAATGTCTGTTTTATATTTCAAGACAACTTTGTAATATTATTTTTGCTTATTATGCCAAAGGAAGATTTTTTTTTTCAAATGGTTCTTTGCAGTTGGGATGATAACTGTTTCAGGAAGTAATTGCAGGCCTGTTCATTGTCCTGGGCTTAGCTGACACAAGGAGGCAAGCCTTTCAGACTTGTTGGCTCATTGGTAGAGTGATTACTGATTCAGGTCTACAGATTGTCCAGTAAAGACTCTTGGACTTGGGACTTAGTCCATCAGGTTCATACTTTAATCATACAAACATATAATGATTGAACAATATAAAACAAAATAATTCTCAGTGCCTTCTCTTATAATGTTCTGCAAGAAAAAAGCTTTGAGATCCATAAATATGGTATTTGTTTGCTTCTTTTACAATCTTTATTGGTCTTCTGTAACTAAAGTAATTTCTGTTTAAAGTATTTTAGTAAATTTTCTCTCTCTGTTGATGATTCCTTTCCCCCTCCTCGGTGTTGAAAATTCTGATTTTACTTCTTGCTGTCTGTATTGGGTTGGCAAGATGTGGTGTAGGTATGCAAGAGAAGATAGAACTGATTACCTGTATTTTTCTCATTTCTAGGCTTAAGAATTGGTGCCATCAGATTTCACCTTTTGTTTATCTACAAAATTCTTTATGTCGTGTAGGCTTGTAAAGTTAAGAAAATAATAGTTTTACTACTGATGCAAGGGTAAATAAATGGAAAAACATGTTTTGGAATAATTCCTGATGGGGTGGGGGGGAGGGGAGTGGAGAGAGTTGACTTATACATTCTTCTTTGACTTTTTTTGAGAAATAATTTTTCGAAAGTAACTTTTAGTTTCTGTCTCCTCAGCTATGGCAGGATGCCTGAGCTTTAAATTGCCTGTGGGAATGAAAGGTGACATCAGGTGAAACTGGAATTTAGCTTTGGGTCTAATGGGATATTCTGTGGGACTCTGGCGTCTGTATACAGACACCAGAAAGAGTAGGAGTCTGTTGTGAAAGGTTTAGCGAATGGCATGTGGACCCATTTGAAAATTAGAAGACTAAATTTGTCTTTCAAAGAAGGATGTTAAAGTGGTACCTAGAATTATTTTACAGAGGGGAATGTGTTGTAAAGCATGATCTTATCATGGTCCAAGAGGCCTGTTTGGACTTTTATGGTTTGTTTTTTGCTTTATTTTTTTTCTTGCTGTTATGATGTGGCTACTGTGTAAAGAGTTGATGAAAGAAGTTAAAGGTTGTTTAGTCATATTACTGAAATGAACGAGTGGATGAATTAATATAACAATATACTTTTAGGGCTTGGTTACTGATTATAACTGAATGGCATCTGTCAGAATACTGAATCAATATTCTGGGTCAGAAACTGCAAAATTATTGATTCCAGAGCCAAGGTGGCTACCAGAGCAGGGGAAAAGTGCATAACGCACAGACAAAAACTAAGAAGTGAACGAGTAAAAGATGCTCAAAACCTTTGGCGGCCTGGTTTCTTTTTAGAAATATTCTACACATATGCAGCTGCCAAGTGGAGACCAACTGATTAAGAAAGGATAGGTTTCTGTTTGACTCAATAGGAAATACTCTTTCTAAAAGACAGAAATTGTGTAAGCATTTCCTACATCAGGAATCTGAGCAGATGAAATTATACCTCTGGATGATTCAGCATCAGCAGCTTTTCTGAACTCTTAAGTCACTGGGATCATTTTGTATTTGCTTGGAATATGACATTAAATGTAACATATTTTGATATGTTAAAATTCATTTAATAATAATGTTATTGAATGAAATTATGTTATTTCATTCAATAATAATTTACTATCTATTCCTTTTGTCTTGTATTTTGTCTGTAAAATTGTTAATAGCTGATTATCCTTGACAATAACTGGCATTTGTATTAGTTTTCACCCATAGTGTCAGTCCAAATGCTTGTAGGAGTTTACTGATGCCAGAAACATTTTTGTTCAGTCACCAAAATCCTAATTTGAGGTTGACAGATAATGCTGTCTCTGCCATCATGCTTTCTCCAGCATCTCAGTTTTAGATAGTTTTAATAAGTTTTCTCTTAGGGAACCAGAATTGAGAGATACATGTGTTTATCCTCTTTGAAAGAGTGGTCAGGGAATTTTCTCTGAAATACAGTGAAATCTCATTTCCTTCCCAGACTTAGTAGTTCACAATATTCAGATATCCAGCAGAAGGCAAAAATGTTAAGGTGTACTAATGTACCACACCTGCTTTAATGTGGTTGATAGTAACTGTATATGGTCAGTTATGATCACATTTATTCTATAGTTTTTCTCCTCTGATTGTCAAAATTCTATGCTGCTTCCTTGGCATAGAGACTTCTTCTGACAGACCTTATTACCAGAATATATTTTATTCTTTCATTAAAATTAGCTTCCATGATAGCTCTAGTATTGTATCATTGCAAATTATTCCTCTCTAGTGCTTCAGACCCTGATTAATGTGACCAGCAGGCTGAAGGAGGTCATTCAGCCCCTCTACTTTGGGGCTCATGACATCCCACCTAGACAAGTTCTGGGGCCCCTCATGAGGTTGGTGCAAAGCAGGGTTGTGAAGATTATCAGGGGGCTGGAGTGCCTCTCCTGAAGATAGGCTGAGAGAACTGGAGTTGTTCATCTTGCAGAAGAGAGGGCTCCAGGGAGACTTTGGAGGACCTTCCAGTACCTAAAGGAGTCTACAAAAAGCTGTAGAGAGACCTTTTACAATGGCATGTAGTGACAGGACAAGAGGAAATGGCTTTAAAGAGAGCAGGTTTAGCTTAGATATTTGGGAAAAGTCCTTTGCTGTGAAGGTGGTAAGACACTAACTAGAACAGATTCACCAGAGAGGATGTGGATGACCCTGGAAATGTTCAAGTCCAGGTTGGATGAGGCTTTGAGCAACCTGGTCTAGTGGAATGCCCATGCCAGTGGGATTGGAACTAGATGATCTTCAAGTCCACCTCCCACCCAAGCCTTTCTATGACTCTGTGTCACCAATGACACTATGGATCTGGCGAAAGGCTTACAAAATTTTCAGCAAAGATAGAATTTAGTGGGTCTGGAGATGTATCCAGCTGCTTTCTTCAGTCTAGCTAAAATGGGGGCACTGCTATTCCCAGCAAGCTTTCTTGTACAGACCTCTGTCCTTCTGGAGCAGGGGCTGGACAAATGACACCAAGTTCATTTACCAACTCATCACACTGCCCTTGAGGAACTATTACAGCTCAACAGAATAATCTGACAGATTAATACTCCTACTCTCTGATGATTACCAATGATCTGTTTGGATGGTTCTTATTCTGGAACTTTTCCCACTTTGCCCTTTTCCATGTTAAAGTAGAGCTAATTAATTCTAGGGAAATCCTGAATGGTTACTTTCAGGTTAATAGTTGAGCCAGTTTATGTCTGGATGCTCCAAGCTCCACTGAGATAAACCACATGTCCAGACAGTGTAGTAAAAGTTACCTTGCTACTGGATATATAACCTTTTAAATAAGTGAGATCATAAATAGTTATAGTTTTATGGTTCTGAGTTGCTTTTTTTTTTTTTTTTTTGTCAGGAAGATGTCATGTGTGTCTTTTACTGAAGATCACCTGCATTTCTTCAGCAGTACTTTTAGGTAGACAGCATCCTTCTGCACAGGATCATAATCTGCCATGTGCTAATAGCACATGTCACTCTACTCCAGAAATGGCATCATTGTGGTCACCACTTTTAAAACAGAGTATCTATCATATGATAGAAGCTGAGAGGCATGAGGGTGACATACAACACTGTACAACAATAAAGATGATACTGTGGGAATTATGTACAATCTTTAGTCGAGCTGTCCCAGCTCTTTTAGCAGAGACACTAATACAGACAACACATTTGTAGCAAAGTAAAAAATAAACCTGCCCTACTTCTTCAATTATCAAATAATCAAAACTTATGATTATCAGATAATCAAAATAATCACTGCATCCTCAACCATAAAACTTCACATTAAGGTGTTGATTTTTATTTTTTGGGATTTTTTTAACACAAGTGGATAAGATTCAATCCTGCATTGAAAATATTTTCCAGTGTTGTATTATTCTGACAGCCAGGCCTAATGTTCTAAAAATGAATTGACTCTCCCTAATTTTTTAAAATCAGTTTTTAAAAATATGATTATGAAAAATTTTATCCTTTAATTAGTTCCAGAGAAAATGCAATTGTGGAAGATTTTACCAATATGAATCTTCTCTACGGCAAAGCATTTTAAAGGAACCAGGTTGGCAAGCTGCTGTCTTGATTGCTGAACCCAAATTCAAGAAATTCCAATTTGACTTTAGGGTAGGCACATTCTTACAGAAAACACACGAGGTTTTGCAGTGATTTATATACTTACTTAGCCAACTCAGTTGTGTGTTGTTCAATATCTTGAAGAATGAACTCCCTAGGATTAGGCATTTGGTAGCCTTGAGCACCTCTTTGTTCTCTCAGATTTTGTGCTTAATTGATTTGCTACTTATTTTTGAGTGAGTTGTGTTTTTTGTGGTTTTTTTTTTTTTTTTTTTTTAAATTTTCATTGTACTGCCATTAATAGATTTATTTCTTATTCTTCTCTTTTTTATTCGAGAATTCTATACTTGGAGCTCTTAGCATATTTACTCTATATTTGATACTAGGCTGACAAAAGCCAACCCCAAAGGGACTCTGCCATTTCCAGTTGTGTCTAAAGTAATCTCTGTGCAGTTGTGAGCAGGAAATGTCCCCAAAAGCGCTGAGTTGATCCTTGTGACTGGGAAACTGTGTAACAGTAGTTTGATGGTTTGTCATAACTGAGTAGCAAAAGGACAGAAGGTCTTGAAGAAGATGAAGTATATGATCTTACATTTCAGTCAGCAGAAATAAGAGTATTCTAGAGAAAATGTAGATAAAGTGGGGGAGATTCAGTCATTCCTAATCTTCACTAGATTGACAGTGGTATTTCTAGGTTATGTATCGTTTGAGGCAAGGCAGGGTCCATTTTTGCCCTCAGTTGTGAGGGAGCAATATACCCTAAGGTAGCTAATGCCTTCTCTAAAAGAACTAAAACCTGTGTTCCAGAAAGAGCTTGGATCATTTGGCAGAAGTGGTGACATTGTATGTGGCTTTGTTGACCATTACCCTTCTGGAATTATCCAAAACAATGGATATTTAAATGTTTTATCTCATTTCTCAGGTGATAGCCACTGTACTGTCATATATATTGCCTTGAGGTTGTTTCCTCGCTTCAGTGTGATCCAGCCCACTTTCCTGTTCTCACAACTTGTAAAAATGGCTGTAGTCCAACAGAAGCTGAATAGTTTCCTAAATCTCCTGCCAGCGCTGCTGGGAGGAGAGTTCCACTCTTTGTCCTTCTTGCATCTAGTATCAGACTGCCAGGGAAATAATAGCACAGCATATGATCTAATGGGGAATCCAGTGCACATCTGAGGTACTATGCTGTATTTCTGGAATGAGCAAGTATTCTTGAGGGATTCAGAGAAAGCAAGTTGGGTTGGAAGGGACCCCAAGCTTTTGCTCAGAATATGACTAATTTTATAATTAGATCAGGTCAAGCAGAGTCTGGTCCTGTTGAGATTTGACATTCTTCAGGAGTGAGGTGCCCAGCCACTCTGGGCAGCCTGTCCCAGAGACCAGCTGTGAGAGTGGTATCTGTATGCCCTTTCCTTCAGCATGGCCACCAAACGCACATTGTTTTTTCAGTATATAGATTTGCAACATGGTGCATTTCACCTTTTAATGTCACAGAGGAACAATAGGCAGCAGGTAATATATGATTTGTGAGGTACAATTTTCAAAAGTACTCTTTTGGCCTGAGGTGAGGAAATGTCTGTGTAACTATCATAGTGCACAGCAGTGAAAATCAGGCACCTCTGCCTCTGAGAGGATCACTTTGTTGGTTCTTTCTGGAATTGACACTAAGGGAAAGGTGGAGAAAAACAGATGCATAAGCAGTAGTTATTTTCTGAAGGGAAGTGACAATAGTGAAACATATTTAGTATAGCAAAGAGATTGCCAAGGGAGGAAATTGTTTATTTGACGTTCTTGAAAGCTATAGACATCAAGGAAGCAGGGAAATTCTTCAGAGGGGGAGATGGGAATGTTTCTAATGGTTTCAGAGAATTAATGGGATAATAAAATAATTAAGAAAGAAGAAATTTCACCTAAGGCTGTCAAATTTGACATAACTGATAGGAGATGGAATTTCCTAGGTTATACTTGAAGAAGAATTAATTCAAGAAGTGTCAATTGGCCAATAAATCATTTTGGAAATGCAGAAGAGGTCTGTAGCTTGCACAAGAAAAATCTGTTTGTTTTTGTATGTGAAAAGATCACTGCATAGTATGCCAAACTCTATTTAAATGTTGGCAGACAGGACTCTCTGAACAAAGACTGTTTCATCACTTTAAGCACAGGCATCTTGTGGATTACTGTGCAGTGTGAATTTTATTTATTTGTATTTCAGTTGTTTTCTCTCTAATTTCAAAATGAATTTTCCAAATGTTCTTTTTTTTCTTCTATAATTTGTAATTTATTTTCTCAACTTTGTGTTTTTCACAAGCTAAATTCAGCAATAAGGCAAATAGCTGGCTAAGAGCTTTGAGCGAGTCACTCATTTCTAGACATCTTTATTGCTACCCTTTATATTTATTCTTCCTTTTCTTCCCCTTCCCTGTTATATTTCTGTCATCCAAAAAAGGAGTTAAACTGGATCGGATATGGGGTGACTCCTGCTCTGTGATTTTTTAGATATTTTCTCTCTTCAGAAGGGTTGCAGTTGTTTTCATTTTGTTTCTGCTTTTTCAGATGGGAAACTACCACAAAACATGTCTGCAAGAGAGATTGCTGGTTTTCGGTGGCATGTGTGATATTCTGCAGCAGAGACAATGCTATCAATGCAGTGCTACTCAGTGAACTAAGTTTTTTGTTATTTCAGCTTGTCTGTGCAGTTTTTCTGCAGTTTTTGTTGTGCCCAGACCTGTGGCAAGGGCTGAGTTTGCCACTAAGGGGGATCAAACGACTGGTTTAGTTTGGACGAAAGGTAATTTCCAAGCTGTTTTTACTTGGTATTTTGCTTATGTCAATTTGTAGTAACTCAGAGAGCCTACTGGATTTTGTGGAGTCTGCTGTATTTACAGTTGGTGTCGGTGTTACCAGTAAGTAGTCAACAAGGCCACTGTGGAATAGGAGTGACAATATCGGTCATCTTTTCCCCTGTCTAGACTTGCAAGCAAGGGAAGTACAGTCACTTGTCTGAGCTGGTGTAGGAGGTTGGATGTGTACATAGATAAGAAGAAATTACCTTTATTTATGGGAAGAAATCTTTCTTCCATTTGGAGCTGGCAGGCTGAGCAAAACAGTTGCAGTTCTCCTTCAGTAAATGCGAGATTGATGCCAGTCTTGCCTCATGCAAACCCTTAAACAGTTATTTCAAGATAAGGTGATTTCTATTCACTGGCTGGTTGGCCTTCTTGGACGTGGTTTCAGCTGCTTCTTTGAAATTCCCACTGAAAATTTTTGGGTTTAAAATGAGGCAGCATTTTAAGAATACTTATTTTTTGGAATTGCCCATTGTATTGGTAAGGTAGAACAAGCATTGGTAGCAATTTTGTAGCAATAGTTTAGTTTTCATTTCCTTGCTGTGCAGTAGGATTCGTTTTCTTCTGTGGCATTCTCTTCTACTTGAAAAGCTTGACACTAAGTGGATATATATTTTTAAATATAGACAGGAAAGCTATTATTTTTTATTTAGCTTTTACTGTGTAATGGAATTTGTGACAAGGTTATTTGCTTCAATATAATGTTGTGTACTGATTAGTGTTCTTTGGAAAGGGCCTTGAGGCGTGTTGCATGTAAGATGCTATATAAGTAGGGAATGGAAGGGTAAACGACCTTCATTTAAATGCAGTCAAGTAATCATTATCAAAGTTTTAAGCAATTTGAACTGCCTAACAGGAGGTATGATGACAATAATTGCCAATGTCCTTAAAGGACAGCTGTACCCATTTGATCACTGCCACATGCTTGAAGTTCATAAAAGGAAAACCACTTTGCACAATATCTATGTTGTATTTGAAGATAACTATTTTAAAAACAAATAGGCAAACCAGCCAGCCAATCAAAAAAAAAAAAAAAAAAAACCAAAAAAAACGAAAACCACAACTACCCAAAAAACCCAACACCAAAACAAAACCAAAAAACACCCTAAACAAACAAACAAACAAACAAACAAACAAAAAAAAACAGCCAAAGAACAAAGAAAACCCAAAAAACTACCCCAGACCAACCAACAGAAAAACATCTGTTTCAAAATTGATGTTTTGGAGGTCTCTGCATGTAAATCAACGGAGTTTTACCATACAGAAGTGTAGGTGCCAACACCAGAAGGCATGAGTGAATTATAAATTTAAAAGAAAGAAAAAAGTGCATAAGTATTTAAATAGGAGTAAAGCAGGCAGTGTGTATCTAAGAAAATGGTTCTGCCATGCAAGGGAAAGGAATGCTGGGCTCTGCAATGTTGTTCTGAGCTTAACCTTTAGGTAACTTGGGTCAAGGAATTGAGTTATGCTGAAAGACTGAGACAAAACGTATTCATATTTCTAGTTGCTCTTTTCCATGCCCAGAATCATCTTGAAATACACCCTCATATGGACATGCACAATCAAAAAGAATTTTGCCCATTTTCTGAGGTGCAAATAGTGGAGCTTGGCCCAGCTTGGAACCAACAGTTTGTTTCTTAGTGTGGCTCTGTGCCAAGTTAATATTTCCCATTTTTATCCTAATGTTCTTATCACTGGCCTAGTCCCACCAGGTTTCCATGGGCTGAGAAGAGCTGTAACCCTTCTGAGATGGGTATAGAGAACACATAAGGACCTAGGGAATCTCTAAGTCTGGTCTGCTGCTGTCACTATATATTATAATATAAAATGATAAAGCTGTGTCTTAACATGAGCTAATTATTTTTGTCCTTCAGGACTCCAGTTGGCTGTTCAATAGTGTTATTGCCCTGGGAGTTACAAATCTTCTAATTTGCAGCATAAAAATATTTATGGCTGTTTTATACTTATTTGTTCTTGTGCCAATGTTGTCTTTTTGACTTCAATAGTTCATCTCCAGTGTATATGCTTTCCTGATTATATTTTTTGAGAAGAGTCATATTCCTATTCAGTCTTGGCAGGGTAGACCAAGCCAATGTCTTTTATTCTCTCTGATTGTACACTCTTCATTCCCAGTGTCATTCCTATAGTCCTTCCTTGTCTTTTTTCCAGTTTAAATTAATCTTCCCTGAATAAAATCAGAATTACTGTTCTGGTGAGGTTTCACTTTGAAATAACATTAATAGTATCTGGAAAAAAAACAAATTCCAGTTTATATTCTGCAACGGCATAACTTGTTTTCATGTTTGCATCTAATTTTTTAGTTGGTGAAAGTACATTTTCCAATCAGTTTATACATTTCAGGGTTTCTTACTTTTTCTCTTCTTTGTGCTTAAGTTTCAACTTACACTTTTTTTTTTTTTTCACTGTTACTGATAGTTGATAGTACTAATTTCTCTTCATTACTTTTGGTTACTTGGACTATGATATTTTACCAGGATGATATTTCGATTTTTCTTTTTACCAGTGTCTCCCAATTTTGTCATCTGCAAACTTCCACTGTGTGTTTCTACTGATGTCATATTCATTCTCAGTAATGAAGTTAGGGGAGTTTTGCAGACTGATCTATGAGGAGCTTCATTACCAAGCTTCCTTCAGTTCATTAGATGCCCTTTCAATACTGTCATTATATCCGTTTTAGTATTTGCCTAACTAATTTACAGTCCTTTTACTAATTCTTCTTTTTCCAGCTGTAACAAGGTAACACACACACACACACACGCACACACACACATATATATATATATACACCTATGTGCAGTTAGATGATTCAATAATTTCCTTTGCTTAAAATCAGCCATATTATCAAAGAAATTAGCTTGGCATCAATTACCTTACATCAGCTGTTCTGAGCTTCATCCCATTCTTCTGTTATAACTATATATGTATTTAAACATTGAATTTATAGAAGAATTCTTGTCTGGATCAATTTACCTCTTCTGCATCCTTAAATAATGGTGACTCCCCCTCAATTCCCTCCAAGTCCTGATAAGATTGTGGAGATTCAATGAATAATTTCTACAACTGCTCCAGCACACTTCATTTTTATCCCCCTAAGCATATTATTTTGACATGACCTGAGTGTTTTAGCCAACCTATCCCTTTTTATGTTTTTACAGTCTATAACGTCATCAGACACCCCTTTCTGTCTATTTTTGTTTTTCCTAAAGAACACATGCATTTTGGTATGTGTTCCAGCCCTGCTTGCTGTTTCAATATATTTTGCTTTCCTGCAATAGTTTCATTCATCATGCAGTACTCCAAACCTTCCCATTTTGTTTAAGAGCACAAGTAGCAGAGCAACAAACCTTGGAAGTATTTCTTACTGATTGGATCCAGTTCTCTAATGAGACTATTCATGAATCATGCTATCTAATTGATGGTTATTTGCATCAAAATTGGTATTTTCTTCTACATGTCCCTCATATTCCCCCCTCTGTTCTTTAAGCCATTATTGTGATCTTGTTTTCTTGATTTTCCCCTTCCTTTGAATCAAATCCAGATGTTCAAAATATGTGCCTCTCCCAACAGTCTTCCTTTCTTTTCTAGTTTACCACGAATATATGCATAGATGTGTGCTCATTGATGAAGGGAGAGATCTCAATATAAATTTAGGGAAACAGTGTGTAGATGCAGATTGCATTGCAAAGGTAAAACTCAAAATTTGCCTTTCTGAAAAGTTTTCTCAAGTTTTTTGATAGCTCTTTCTCTGTTTTGGACTTAATTTTTTTTAAACTAAAATAAATTCCAGTGAAGAATTCTGGAAAGGTTGGAATACATCTCACTGTGTTTCTTACTTATTCTTCTAAGTTGTATCTTACACGAAAAAACAAATATCTAATACATAGGAAATTGACAAAGATATTTCACTGTCATGACTAAGTAACAATGTCAGTGAAATTCTTAAAAGTTTTACTGTTCCTTTGGAGTCTCCCAGGCTACAACCATATAAAGTAAATGGAGCCAGGGCATGCACTCAAGCAGGGACTTAAGACTGCAAACCTCCATTCTGTGCCACTTGTCCTCCAGGCTGGAGACTGGGACCTGGCCCACTTTATTTGTTGGTAGCTAAGAAATTATTTCTGGAGAGAAATACTTGCTGAGTAAGTTCCTATCTGGATTTCTCACAGGAAATATCTTTCCCCCACAGCTAGATGTAGAGAAATGTTTGTTTTATTCTTAATCAGTAAGAATGACTGATAGTCATGGCAGGTGGGAAGGGTTTGGGATGAACATTTATGTCTGAGCTCTTAAGTTTTCCAGCCTTCAGCCTACTTGGGTATTGATTGCATTGAGTTATTGTGTAGAATGGGGAGGAGCAAGGAAAATATTTTTTTCCTGAATTTCTGACAGAGAATCACTGTCCCAGGCTCTGTGTGAGAACTGGGGTCCTGTAGAAATAAGAATGTTTTTCCTCTATATCTGATGAGAAGGCAGTGTCCTAATTTTTGTTCTTTCTACATGCTTTACAACTCTTCTCCACAAATTGTCCATACCAAAGCCATCCTCTTTGTACCTTGCAGTCTTTACTGTTAGAAAAGATACTGCTGTTCTCTCTGGACCATTAGGAAGCCCTCTTCTCTGTCTTCTTGAGGAGTAAAACTAGCCTGTCCTAAATGAGCAACTTCTGCATGGAGAGGGAGGAAAGAGGAGCATAGTTTTCAGTAGAAAAGAAAAAAATAAAAATTAGGATGCTTCTTTGAACCAAACAGATTTTTTCTTGAGCCTCCTGAGATTTTCTTACCACTGTTTTCCAATGAAGCTGTATTTACAAGATTATTTTAGCATCAAAACTCAGCTGCATTTAATTCTACTGGATTGCACTTTTGTTACTTTGAGGAGACACTGATGTGTATATCAGCTCTACTGAGTTCTGAAAGAGATTTGAGAAACAAACATCATAAAACAAACACGTCAGTAAAAATTCAATTATAAGTCAAAATGTCTTGTAGTTTAGATTGAAGAAAAAGAAAGGGAAAGCTAACAAAAGATGAACATATGTATATTTTTAGCCACAAAAGGATTTTATACATCTTTCTGCGCCACAGGGCTGCATTATTTCATAGAACAGGTGAAAAAAAAAAGTACTGCAAAGAGTAACTCGTATGAGAACATTTTTTTACATATAGCTAATTAACAAAGACAGTTCAAATGCTAACACAGAGCTAACACAGATAATTTTAGTAAGAAAATTGCAGAAAGGCAACAAATTATTAAAGTAATGATGAAATTCAATGACTCCACTAGGGGTATCTTTTTCCAAGAGAAAATAGCCCAATTCAAAGTTGAAAACTCTAGAAATGGAAAGCAAAATTTAAAAAATCCTAAAATACTTAAAGTCTATGCAGTGCCATGGCAACTTTCATTCATGCCCAAGTAGGTTTTAGAGTCTACGTCACTGAAGATACTCAAGAACTGTCTGAACACAGTCCTGTGCCATGTGCTCTGGGGTGACCTTGTTTGAGCAGGGAGGTTGGGCCAGGTGATCCACTGTGGTCCCTTCCAGCCTGAACCGTTCTGGGATCATTTATATTTTGATTTCCTGTATTTGGGAAGATTCATTTTATAGTGAGAAACTTTCTGCTGTCTTATTTACTAGTTTTACATCTTCTGATATATTTAGCAACACTGCAGTTAGAGGTTAGATAAATACCATTAGAATTTTTTCACCATTCGCTTTTATATTACATATGATTACAACACAACTATTGTCTTTTCTTCACCAGGAGGTACCTCTTACAATTACCTTGTTCAAAGCTAAAAGTCCTGATTTCAAATTGAGTAACAGTGTTTTCAATGGGAATCTGGTGATGATCTTGTAGAGAACTGACCCCTAGGAAATGCAATTTTTCCTTAGTTTGTACTTGTCCTGGAAAAGTAACTGTTATATTTCTATTATTATACTTAGGCATTAGGCATAATTTTGACTTTATAGATGGCATCAGAAATGTCAAACACATAAAGATGCTTCATTCAAATCATAAGTTACTTTGTTGAAGCTGAGTGTATGTCTTTTCCTGGTAGTAAACTGTGTGATAAGAGTGCAAAGAAATCTGAACCTCAATTTTCACGTTGGCAAAATCCTTTCAAAGACTCAGTTGTAGTATGAATAAGGTAAGCAGTGCTTTGAATTGGTGCAGTATTTCTCCCTAGCGAGGTGAAAGTGAAATTAAACACAGTATTTTTCCTGTGTAAATCTCCTAATACTACAGTTATAATTTAGATGTCATGAATCAACAGACAAACAAGTCTGTAGTGTTGCTGTGCATGAAACAAGTTATCTTATTTAGCCACATGTTGAGACTAACTCAATTTCTTCCTTGCATGTGATATTTTAGCTAAGCACTAACTTAATTTGAATACACAAAGTAGTAAACTGCTATCTCTTGGAATCAATTTTACAGAGACATTTAGTCAATGCTGTTTGGAAAGAATAAGTTCAATATATGCTGTCATACATTAATAACATTTAAGTTATTTTTTGGACCAAATGCATTGATGTGTTAGTGTATGCTTCTTTTCCTGAAGTATCTGTGAGTGTTTTCATTTAGACTATATCTGACCATTTTTTTGATAAGTTGGCTAGTGCATGGATGGCTTTTGTATGTGAGTGGCTACATTTTATATTACTTAGAATAAACAAGGTTACGTCTTAATAATGCTTTAATAGGGGTTTCATTGATTATGTGTCACTCCTGTTAGTTCATAGGAGTTTCTATTAAGCATTTACTCGGGTGCATTTTCTGTGATTATGGCAAGCATTCAATGGTTAGGCCTTGTTCATTGTCTCTATTTAGCATTATCTCGTTTTTTATCTTTATACATCTGTGTGTATAAAGTGTTATTTCTCAGGGAAGTTTACAACAGTGATAGAAATATTGCATTAAAAAAATGGTAGGAAATTTGTGCCCTGTTACAGATCATACTAATAGATATGCATGCCTTTTTAGTTGAGAGAATAATTTTTTCTTAGGCATCCACAGTCATTTCAAATACAGGATGCAGTGCATCGGTTCTATCAGATACTGTGTGTAATGTGTTCGCATAAGCCTCTCAAGGCACAAATCTTCAATGTAAAGGAGTTGTTTTATATTCTAGGCTTTCTAAACACTGTACTAACTATACAGACTGTATCAATCTGATAGTTTGGGGCCAGAATTATAAAACATAGAAGTGCAGAGCAGTGTGAAAGGTGAGATCTTTGTATTTGAATTTTACTTGAATTGATCCATAAAGTTATTTTTAGAAGTTACATTCTCATAACATCTACATAATCTGGTTTACTCTAATCTGATTTTTCCAAGCTTTTTAAGCAGTGCTGAAAATTACTTTAGGGAATAGATTTGCTTTCAAACTGAGTTTTCAGAATAAAGTTCGGGTCATTGTGTTCCTTAAGAGATTGGCTGAATGCCACTAATAGTATGTTGTGACTGTTTTTAAACCTGACAGTTGGCTACAATACACTTGAGTAACTTCCAGTTTTATTGTCAAGCCAAGGTATGATTACAGTAGAGATGGTATCTGGCATCCACAGAAGATATTATCATCAGTTAGAAATAAGATGTACTTCATCGTTTTTTGCAGGTTTACTCACTATGTTGTGCTCTGCATTTGAATTAAGTTTGTAAAAAAAATTATTTTAAAATGTAAGTTCTCAGTTTAGAAGTCTTTGAGGTATGACATGAATATCAATATCAACAAAGCTCATGAAGCACATTCAGTATCCCACTTTCAGAGATGCTTTAAAAAATGCTTTCAGATTAAAATAATTAAAATTCAGAATTAGTCCCATTGACCTGAGAAAAAACAGATTTGTAGACATAGACAATATCCTTTATTAGATTAGTGGCTCTGGATGGAACTGCTTGCTTAACATCTTTTTTTATAAAAGGCATATTCATTACTACCATTACTTTTGTGTAATATGGATGAAGTCAAGATGAAATTCTGCACCTGCACATTCCTGGTTGCTGAGAGATGCTAAGTGAAGAACACTACCAATACAGAAAGTGTCACTTCCAAATCTAGTTTTTTAAACCCCCTAGAGAATCACGCCACTGCATAGACAAGAAGCCTTTGACATTGCACCTTCTCAGGCAGTTCTGATTCTTCCTAGTTCATGTTAGAATAACAGAATTAATGGGATAACTTTTTTATCATGTCTTACTTCCCAAATGTTAACACTTGCTTAACTGTGGGCAGTTGATATCCCTTTTTCCTCTGGTTTTTTTTTAGATCTCTAAAAAATTGCCTTCTCAAATTACAAAAGTCAACATTGCTTAAAGCATATATGTTTTTCTTTCTTCCCCTACAAAATTTCGTTATTATAGAGTAAGATGTTAAAATGGTGAACCTACACAATTGCATGCCAATAACAAACCTGATTCACCCCTGACACGTCCATTCATTTTAAGAGAATACTGCTGCAAGACAATTGGATAGTTTGGTTTAATAGTAAATGACCATGCTGTAGCTGTGTTTATAATCTTGTGAATTTGAGCTGTACCATTGAAGTCTTCAAAACATTAAACATTTGTGGACCAATTTATTCAAACTCATGGACATCAAAAATCAAGAGATTTAGAGTTATAAAAGAGAGCAAAAGATGCAGATTTAGATCAATAATGAGGTCTTGAAAACCACTAGTTTGTGTGCTGAGGTCACATGTGTGATCTTGACTTTCCAGGAGCTGTGAGCCAGTCATTGCATGGAGGGGTGGGGGGTGCATAGCTATATATAGCTATAGGTACCAGACCTGATGATTTACCAAATGAGATCTTTTATTCTAAAGGGCAGGCAACCTCCTGATGCCTGCCTGCAGCTGGAGTTAAGGGGAGAAGCAGAATGCAGGGACTGGCCACCTCCATGACTGAGTTCGATTCTGCCCAACTTTTGACACTGGCACAGCCAGGACCTGAAGGACTGCAGGCTGAGGGGGGTGATGTGTTGGTGATAGGGGCAGTGTGGCTGACTGAAAAATTATGTGAAATATATGCAAGTCTGACATGCTCTTTTGGCAGAGCGGAAGTTGTTGGGATGCAGTTTCTGACATGAGGTGGGTTAATGGTGGAAATGGGGTGTTTGTGCACAAATCCAGGTATGGCTCTGCAAGCCCATCTCTTGCTACCATGTGCAGCAGCAACAGCAAAGATGGCCATGCCTCCCATGTTACAGGAATACATTAAAATTTATAGTATTTATTTGTAAACTCACAGATCATGTGCCATACTGTGTAAAGTGTGATTTTTCTTCTTTTTTCTTTTTTTTTTTTCCCTTCTGGTTTAATGTTCAGAGTTAGTGTCATCCTAATTAGTTTCCACTGACAGAATAAATATTGTTCCATCTGTGCACTATTACAGTCAGCAACTGAAGGTTTGAAACACTTGAGCAGTGGATGTCAAGTAGTCTGTAAAGGGACTGGAAAGCAACTCATTTTGCATATATCACCATTCAGAAGGAGGTTATGGGAGCAATTCTCATCTGTACTGCCTATCATCCCAAAATTATGCCAAAATTTTGTTCCTTTTTTCAACAGAATTTACTTGATAATGATCATGAATAATAAAATTAAAGGATTTCATGCATTATGACAACTTAAAGCCTTTTTTTTTACAAGTTTACAAAAATGTTTTACAAAGGAAACATTTATTACCAAATACTGAGAGTGGGCCAGATGAACTAATATATTTATTTGTTAGACATTCCTGAGACAAGAGGCAGAGCAACTTGTCAGGAATCTCCTTTCCTTTTCCTGTGCACTTTACTGTGTAAAAGGAAATGTACATTTGTAAAAGGTAACTCTATTTAAGCCTTATTCCTGGAAATTTTTTGGCTGCAATTAAAGCAAAATTAAAAAGCAAGTGAACACTGTATTTAGAGTTCATTTTGGTGTTGCGAAGAGCTTTCAGAAAACTAGTCAGGCAGGAGAAACAGGCACATAGACTTCTCTGTAAGAGAAACTGGCTTCTGGCTGCAAGGCTGTCTGACATTGAAAATATTTCTTGTGAGTAATAATCCTTTACTTAATGTGATGGAATTTTTCCAGTTCAACTTCTTGTAGCTTGATTAAACAAATTAATTTTTACATAATTGGAAATCAGCGCAGCTCTTCATGAAGTTGTTTCTTGGTATTTAAAAAATAGTCTTAAAAGAACATTGACATCTCTACTATTTGAAGAGAGACAAATCCCAGGCAGCATCCTTAGGAAATGCTATAGACTGTATAAATCCGATTACCCAAATTCTTTATTAGCTGAAACAGAACAATATGTGATGCTATCTATGAAATGTATAGCTAATACCCCCGAGTATCCAAAAATATTCAGTATCAGCATATTATACTAATGACTAAAGCTGCCCAATCCCTTTAGATATTTTTAATTTTTTTTAATTCTCAGCAACATTAGGGGTAAATGTAAATATTTTGTTAACAATTCTATAATAAGAAACTTTAATTTGCATAAGATTATTATATTCAAAGAGCATGCATTCAGCTTGAGACAGTAATTGACTGTAAACCTAATTTTCAAACCAATAGAAACCTGTGCAGAGTTCCTGGGGTATGTTTGAGGTTAGTTTCTTTGATTTTTGGATTTGCAGGGTTTGTTTTTTGTTTGGAGTTTGAGTGGGTTCTTTTGGTTTGGTTGGTTGGGTTTTCCTATATGTTAAAGTTAGGACATATTAAAAAAAAAAAAAAAAAAAAAAAGCTCCTGGTCTGCTGTGGTTTTTAATGTTGAGAAATTGTGCCTTTCACTTTGAATATATTGGGTTTGCTCTGAAAAAAAATCTAAAGCTTTTGTATGTATAAAGGAGGAAAAGCAGCATATATTGGGGATTTATCAATTTTGCTATACAGATTCAATTATATGGCGGCTTAAAAAACCTAGAACTTGTAAAAAAATGGCCTTAGACAAATGTTATTCTGCATCATGTTTAAATACTTAGACTTCTGTCATACTGAAACATATGTTCTTTGGATTTAAAAAGAGCTAAAACCATGAATATTGGCACAATTAGGAAATTACTTTGTGCTGCTGATTGATAGGTAGTTGAATGAAAATGAACTGAAAGGCTTGTAGAAGTAAATGTGTATTCTACTACTGCTTAGACAAATGCTCTTCTGTTTACCTGAGTTATAGGAGAGTTACAGAGGTGAGAAGAGGCACCTTTCCTTTCCATGTTTAGTTTGTTCATGTCAATTTTTCACTGTGTAGTCAGTCATAAACAGAAGAACAGGCTCACCCTGGAAGAGAGAGCAATTTAAAAATTTCACAACTTTTTTTTACGTCATCATTACACCAGAAACAAACAAGTGAACGAATGGAAACCCATCAAAATTAAATATGTGCTGAAAGGGCATGCTGGCCTTTAATGTTGACTGTCTAGGAAGAACCACTTGTTTATTTAAGCTTTTTCAAAACCAATTTCTGTAACCAGCTATGCTGAAGAGATGCTCATCTCTAAAAATAATTTAAAGGTTATAATTGGAGAAAGGTCTTTTTATTATTCTTAAACCATTTTGTTGATTCTCCCCCCACCCTTTTTTTTCCCCTCATTTATTGTGTGCTCCCTAAAGGCCTCCTACACATTGAAGTCCACAGTGAAACTCACTAGTGGGGATGAAGCAGAGAAGCCACTGCAGGACTCCCTATTTCAAAGCTGAACCAATATTCACCATTGACACATTCATTCATCTGTGCAGGGTCATTGGAAATCCTCTTTCTCTAGTTTTGCCTTCCCTTCAGGGAGCAATGCTTAAAAGAGCAAACCCCTGGTGTGAAGAGATAGAAGAATTCTCAGCATGGCCAGTGGTGCCAGGAATCGAATTAAAGTTGTCCATTTGCAGATGACTGTATACTCAGCTCCCAGCATATTCAGCTGTGGGGCTTGATGCTGACGTTTTATTTGAAATGTTGATGGTGGCACTTGGTTGTATTAAAAAAAAAAATTGGGGGCAAAAAGTATTTTCTCAGAAAAAGAGGAAAAAATGCTGAATTTCAAAATGTGCATGGTTCCTGCTGTTCCTTTTAGGTCTGGAGGTTGTTAAGGATCACATGCCAGGGTGGTAAATAATTACAGAATTTACTTCTTTGGGTAATTTAACACTTGTCACTTATTCTGCTATTGTTGACATCTCTATTTTGGCATAAATCAGATTCTGACACTACTAAACCTGCAATTTTGTTTTTCTTCACACGCATTATCTCTTCCATGTGAAAGGCACTGGGGAGACACGGGCTGCCATGAAATCTGAAATGCCTGCAGTCAACACGAAGAGCGCCTCTTTATTTCAGTTTCATTTCCTGTTAATAGAGATGAACTTGGTGCACATTTGGGCACATTTAGAAATTGTCAAACAGAGATTCTGTAAAAGGAGTTCTAAGAATTTAAAGAAGTCTCTGTCAGTTTAGAGGATGAAAGGATAAGCATAGTTAACCATTTGGTCACCTGCCCAAATTCCCATTCCAGCAAACATAGTCCCCGCACGCGTGGGAGGCGGAGGAGTTGTTGCGGTATATCCCTGTCCTTCGTGACTGCTAGAAGGTTTAATTCTTGTGACTAATTTCAAAGAAATCTCAGGCAAAGGGTTTTTCTGTGAGTAGCGGTGGCACGATATGCCACCAACATAAATCGCAGTTTCTTCAAGGAGCATCAGGAAAGGAAGGTGGAAGAAAGAGTTGGAGGCTACAAATTACACCACTGCCTAATTATGCAGCTTTATTCATATGACTAACAAGATATCCACATGCATGTTAGCAACACAGAGGCCTAAATTATAGACATTCATAACAACTTGAAGAAGGGAGCAGGGGAACTGTTCAAACAATTTAAATTCTCTGTCACAGCAACTTGTGACTTTAGATAGAGCCATCCCAGAAATACAGATTAAATTTTCCTTTTCAACTAAATCGCACAGGTGGTATGTTTATGCAGTGCATATAAAAGTAAGCTCATTGTTCATCCTGTAACCAGCACTTCTATACCCAAGTATGTTAGGTGTTATAAAGAGGTAACATTACAGTGAGATATTTTAGTCTAGTTGAATGACCTTACACAAGGGGAAGTGTTTTTCCAAGAGGGGCAGCCCAGTAATGAGGGTGAGGTGTGTCCTAAAACGCCCCAGAGCTCATTCTAGCTTATCAACTACTGCTTCAATTCCTAATTTGTGGGGCACTATGTGCTTTTTCTGGGCAGTCTATCATTTAAAGTGCTGTGAGAGACAGTTTAATCATTTTAAGAGTATGCTGTGTAACTGATCTTAGAAGTACCCGGTACTCACCAGAGATTTATTGAAAAAACATTTGTACCATGACTGTCTTTCCTTTGAAAATAGTCAAAATATTAAAAAAAGCAGTCATGCTCAGCAGCAGTTTTCATTGATGCATTTAGAGCATTCCTCCTCTTTAGCATCCAGACCTTTTTTAAGAAATGTCATTGCTGGTTATCCTCAATACAAAATGGCCCATCAAACCTACCTTGGTGCAACCTTACCTCTTAAATATCAACCCATGCCCCGTAACCATTTGTTATCAAGTACTTTTTAGTTCAGTCATGGCAAACTCAGTTTAACATATAGAATGAAAAAAAAAATGGATAGGACTCAAGGCAATTTTTATTAGATCAAATATAGGATATTTACTTGAAATGTTTTGGATGTATTCTTGAAAACATGACAAAAGACCTTTGCATAATAACATGCCTAGCTAATTATGTGCCTAATGAAAACCATGAGAAGTTAAAAAAAAAAAAAAAAAGGAAAAGAAAATAAAAAACAGCTAGCAAAAAAATTAACTAAGGCAAATTTAAATTTTCCTTTAACTTAGCTTTGTACTTAGAAAATAATTGAGTATAAAGGTAAATAATTGAGTAATAAGGTTCTGACTCATTTTCCTGTCTTTTGTGGACTGAAGTTTCTAAAGTTTTCGTAAATGGGATTTTTTTGTTTCTGCTGTCTACTTTATTCTCAGTATTAACTATGTCTTCAGAGCAGCTGTCCCCTCATACTGGTATGGTGGGTTAGGTATTCACTTGCCACTTAGCAAGTGCACTGACAGAGGCTGAGATGGGATTTCTCCACACGAATTTCACAAGCCATTGGGAGTGAGTGTGTTGAAGGGCTGTGCTGTATCTGCAGTTAAATTCCTGGAGTGGCAATCACCCAACCTGGCCTTCAGTACATGAAGAAACCAGAAACAAGCGTGATAGGTGGTAGGAACAGGATGCTGCTTTGTTCACTTCAAAAACCTTTGCTGTCCTATTTTCTGACCACCCTTTAGCACTGCTGCTCTTGATTTTGCACAGCTTTAAGTTTGAGATAGAGGACAGTGCAGAAATGCATGTAAAGAACTGAGGAATGGGGAAGGGGAGAAGGAGGTCATGTATGTCAGATACAGGAAGAAAGATGCATCTGAAAGATCTGTGTCTGTTGGAGATCTCCTATCTTTTTGCCAGTGAATAAACTCTTAATATGGCTTATGGAGTATAAAATTTATATAAAATTTATATATAATGATTTTTTTTTTTTACATTTTTTTGTTAAATAAAACTATATCATTCTCTAGGCAGAAATAATATTGCAGTATACTATAGTGCAGCAGGAAGGTTGCTGAAAAAAGAGTCACTTAGAATTTCTCAAAAGGATATGTATTCAGGATTGCAGTTGATATAGTCTGTACTGGGATAGTCCAAAACATGGGGGTGCTTTTCTGTTTGTGTGATTTTTTGTGTTAATTCCAGACTAGACATTGAGCCATCACTAGAGATAAACATCATCTTTGCACTAGAAGGGGAAATAAATATATGTGTACATTTATACATATGTATACATAGAAAGAGAGAGAGCTTCACTGAATCAAAGCTCTATAATTCTTCTCTTTAAAATCCACATAAAATACAAATACAGAATCAAAACTGGAATAGCGAGGAAAATATTTCCCATCTTATGCTGCAGGGCATAAGCTAATCTGCTGCTGAGATCAGGCAGGAACCCTTCTTCAACCCTGTGTTGTTTTTCATTACACAGCTGGCTGTTTGCATTATGGTTTTTATTAGAACTTGATTGTTTAATGACAAAGATACAGAGTTATGCTAAAATAAATAGAAAGCTCTATAGTGGAGAAGGAGAAAATGGACTCAATGAAAAAATAAAGACAAGGACTCTTCTGCTGCACTCACCCCAATCCATCCAAAGCCTGCAAATATGTTCCTCACTTACACATGCATTTGCTTTATTAACCTCCATCCCCCAGCAAAACCCACAGCTGTATTGCATAGGACCTAGTGGTGTTCCTTTTGCTTCCTTCATGTCATCAGGAGATATTTCCTTAAACAATTTCAGTTAGGATAGTTCTGTCCTAGACTGCTCTACCTTTAAAGAAGGAACTGGCAAGTCTATGTGTTAAAACCAGTGTAAAATGCAGGGAATATTGTCTGCCTTAAGATAAAGGATTGCAGTCTGTTGGACAAATGTTCTCATCTGCTGCAACTCATCTATTATGTAGCTTTTGTAAATGTGTTATAATAGAGCAGTAGCCTTGGCAGTCTGCAGAGTTGGTTTGTGCAGTTGTTCGGACAAGTGATTGCTTATATTGGAACAATTGAGTTTATTTTTGGGTTTGGGGGAGGGGAAGGGGCTTGTTCCTTTGCAAAAGCCAGCAAAAAAGGCCCATGCACGACATCAAGTAAAATAATTTCATGAGGTATTTCATCCAAGCTGCTTTTGACTAAAAAAAAAAAAAAACCACAACAAAAATAAAAATAATAATTTAAAAAATCATAGAATTATAGAATGATTTAGGTTGGAAGGGACCTTACAAATCACCTAATTCCAACTTAATTCCAACTTCTCTGTCATGAGCATGCCATGCTCTTCAACTAGACCACATTGCTCAGAGCACATCTGACCTGCCCTTGAAAACTTCCAGGCTTGAGGCATCCACAGATTCTCCAAGTAACCTGTTCTAGTGCCTCACCAACCATCACTGTAAAGACTGTCTTCCTAATACCTAATCTAAACCTGCCCTCTTTCAGTTTGAAGCCATTCCCCCTTGTCCTGTCACTACATGCCCTTGCAAAAAGTGCCTCTCTGGCTGTCTTGTAGTTTCCCTTCATATACTGGAAAATCACCATAGAGAGAGGAGGGAACAGAAATCTGAGGTGTTCTGTCCTCAAAGGTGCCCTACAAGTCTTTGTGGTACCTTTTGCTGAAGGGCAAATTGTGGTTGTTTCTGAGTCCTAGTTGGAGGAGGTAAGCTATAATAGTGTAATTTAATTGATGGAGAAGAAGGTGTGTGTGCTACTGTAGAAGGTGCAATAAATTTTTCATGGAGTCCTGTTTCTGCTATTTATGCTTTTGTATGGTAGAGTCGTCCTGAAACAAGCCACTCCAGGGCTCAACTCTGGTTTTGATGACAGCAAATATTCCCACTTGAGCTGTCATCTCCTGCTTGGCCCTGTGGAGAGTCCTCAACCTCTACACCATGGAGGCTCTGGTTGATGGCAGCACCTTAAATATGGGTGTTAAGGTTCTTCTCACTGTCCTTTTTATAGAATGCTTCTGCTCTTTCTGACCAGTTCAATGTTTTGAGGCAGATTCTGCCTGGGGTTCAACCTGCCCCTGTAGCTTCACCTCCTTCTTTGACTTCCTACGCTTTTGCAGTTTCTTATGCTAGTCCATTCTCATGTATATATGACATGCCATCTCAGGGTAGCACCCTGGAGTAGTGTAAAATTTGGTAGGTCCTAGTTTTTCAATGGAAACTCCTCTAAAAGTCAGATCAGGCTTTTATGATCAGGCTAAGCAGGCTTGGGAGATATCAGGAGGAAAAGTCTCAATTTCTATTGAAAGTCAGGCATTGTTCGGGGTCAGCGTCTTAGGTGAGCAGTCTGGTGTTTTGTAGACTCGATAAAATACAGAGGATCTGAGGCTGAAAAGTGATTCTCTAACTCGTTGTTTTTGTGGTAGTGTTAGGCTACAGAGGGAATATACTGAAGGTTCCCCCCTGCTTTAATTTTGTGTTACAAGTAAGTAAGGATGGTAACCATAGCTTTATAATGATGTCTAAAATACCTCCTGTGGATGCTATATTTCTGTCAGCCCCACTATTAAACTACAAAAAATATCGTAATGTATGATATTGAAGGACTTACTGATGAACAATTGATGCTTCAGAGCATCTGTGCTTAGTAAAATCAACAGTACAAAATGCATATTATGCATCTTGGACCATCGGGTTGTCACTCACAAATGATGTGAAGTTTAATGCATTATTCACAAGTACAAGAGAAGGCAGTCCAAAGCAGTTGTGGAGTCTCTGTTATTTTATTTTATCGTATTTTATGTTATGCTATTTTGCAAAGAGCAGAAGCTAAGTATTTGACTTAAAGGTGCAGAGTTTGGAATTGCATGATAGGATAAGCAGCAGTTGCACTAAAAATGTTGGGTCTAAGTAAAATTCAGTTCAGATTTAACAAACTGGAAGATATTTTGATCTTAAGGCTACAAAAACCCGTCTGGGAATGAGTTAAGGGTTTGGGGTTGTGTTGGGATTTTTTTCCTTTTTCCACTTTGTAGTGCAAAGAAGCACATACCACAAAATCAAATGAAACTGGCATTAATTTGGTAGCCTCAGTTCTCATTGTCCTATTGACTCAGAAAGCGGCAAACAGATATGGAGGCTTAGAGGCTGCATTTAGGGCTGCTGAAGTTTGGGGCTAGGGTATATGAAGGACGCAGTGAGAGCACTCATTCAGTAAGGAACTCTTCTTGACATCTTAGCATGGAATTCCGATATAAAAATCTTGGTCTGAGAGAACTGGTCTTCATCATTTTGTTGGTGGTTTCATTATTGAGTACTCATGTTTATGCACTTCTTTCCAAAGTCTTGGCTGCCAGCACAAACCTTGTCCAGCAGAATCTCTAGTAAGCAAAACAACATTTGTTTACATACGTCCCTATGTATTTCTCCAAGTGGGAGAGAAAAAGGTTGTCTCAGTCATTTCTTATTGATAACTTTAAATATTATGTCAAGCCAAAATCAATCATATTTCAGAACAGAAGCTATTCCTCAAGATTCTCTCTGGATATTTAATTAGCTAGAGTTTATACATGCACTTTATTTTCTTTTTTGCCACTTTCAGCATTTGTTAGGTAGTAGTATTGATGCGACTAGTGTGACAAGGTGTGCATCTAGTTAAATTGAATTTTCTATCAAAGAAAACTTAGCTTTTGTGGGTGGCTGTCTTTTACAAATAATATATGTCACAGTGTTACATTTCCAGAGCTGTGGTGTTCTTTACATTAAGAATTTGGGGGGTTTGGGTGCTAAGTAGGTACTGGGACTTGATAGTATGTGAAACATATAAGAGAAACAGCATTAGCTGTATCTGTATGTTTGTGTAAATATATATACATTTATTAGATATCTGTAATTTTATTTTGAAACCAAGCAATTTGCTGGTTTTTCTCAAGCATTTACAGCTGTTACTGTGGAAGGAGAACTGACAAGTGTTTTTTCAAGTATCTCCTGTTATTGGCCATTTTTGTTCATTATTATTCAGCTGGTGACAACATTTATTGTTTGTATATTAATGACTGGAATTCTTAAGAGATGGAAGAGCAGTCAAACAAAGCTAGGTGGAATTAACTTTATGCGTGCTTTATAGTTGATACCGGACTTGCGGTACTCTGTACATTCCGTAAATACTCTGATTAAGTATCATTTATAGACCAAATCCAGCCTTGTACAGTATTTTAAGCAGTTTTAAAATTTCCTCTGGAAATACTGAACCCCAAGTATTTTCAAAAATATTTTCATGGGGAGGAAAGTCTATATTGCAGTAAATATCTATCATCACAGCTACCAATTCCTTGAGCTTAATTATGACACTACTAAATGTGAAAATCTATTCAGTGCTAGGAACACTTTTCACATTACATTCACGCTAAAGATTGGCTGTTAAGAGCTCATTACTGGTAGTTTTCTAAAGAGTGGTTTATTAAACACTGTTACCTAATAAGCATCTTTGGTGGTGCAAATTGCTGAAAACAGTAATGAGTCTGATTAGACTTCATTTCAATTACGACAGCTTGTCTAAAAAAAAAAAAAAAAAGAAAGAAAAAAAAAAGGGAAAAAAGAAGAAATGTCTCCTTGATGCTTTGGAATCTGGCTACAAGGCATTAGATGGTTTAAAAGGAAAATGCCACCTCTGTGTTTCCTTTCCACAGTTCAGTAATGAATAGAGAGCTGTCCAAGTAGCCATCCAATTTAACACATTGGAAAACTAGATGGGCAGCATTGGAAGCACAATCCTGTTTGCTTAAAAATTGTACAAAGGCTTTTCAGTTAGTATATCTAAATAGGGTCATATTTAGGTTTCCTCTGCTTCCCTTGTGTAATAGTATAAAAATGTAAGAAGAGAGAAAATTAAAATGATTCACTCCTACCTGCTTTGCAGAGGGTATGCATTCCTCTGATTAGTGTAATGCACCTTTCAATTGTTATCTGTAAATCTTTTACAGATCTGTAAATCTTTTACATGCAATCACAAAAATCTCACAGCATTCACAGTACCTCATAATACAGTCTGTTTGGTCTTTGTTTTGTTTTATTTTTATTTTTTTTCTGGAGTAAAAGCAACTTTTAAGAAATGTTTACTACAGGTATCACATACTTCAGTGACTATCTATTTGTTTGTGAACTTAATTCTTGATGCTAAGTGTGTTTAATTACATTAGTGCTGAACACTCTTTAAGTCATTCTTTATGCTACTTACACATTCTGGATGAAAAGAGAAGTGTTAATAGAAAAAATAATTTAAGCTTATAATTGCTGAATATGTGGTAAGTTTCTAACGTTCCTGTTGATAGTGTATAGCATTTTTAATACTAAATCCATATGAGTGCATTTTTCTAATATTATTTAATATAAAATTAGATGGAGACTTTTCTAACTAAAACCTTGTAATAAAGTATGCCTGGAGAAATGGCAGAAGGGGGACCCACAGGGAAGAATGCAGGGCTGCTGAAAGTAATTTGTTGGACTTATGTCTCAGAAAATAGCTGAAATCAGACACTGTCCAGTCAGTTTACAGTGAATTTTAGGGAGGCTCACATTCAATAAAGTTTGAATGCCACTTAATTAGACATAGGAAATTAATCAGAAACTGAGCTATCAGAATATCAGAACTCTCTATCAAGATTTTAATGAAATATTTTCTGTGATGAATTTTTATTAAACACACACCCTAAACACTGATGAATAAAATGTAATTTATGTAATTAACGCATTTTAACGTGGCACATTTATCTCCTTTGCAATAAATCGTAAACTTCAGTAGTTCTTCTGACTTCAAACCAGAGAAGTGACGGAAGAATCAAGCCCATAAACCTGGATCTAAGTATCTTGTATTGGCCTCAAAACCCCTTTTTGCCTCCTTTTTGTGATGTTACCTTTCTACCTTTTTTTTGAAATCCTTACAGTTAGCTGTTATATTTTGTATATATTTTGTGAGAGGACTTTCATCAGTGTGCATCACCAAACATCAAGTAAAATAGTAGGGGGGGAGAGTTGGGGTTTTTTTTAGCCGCATACAAACACAAGTGCTATTATTCTGCTATACAAATGTGTGCCTGTAGTGCTGTAGTGTGCTTTGAGATGCTAATCAGTGGAGCTTGACTTCTGTACCCTCAAGCAAATTTTAAAAGTATTTCATCATTAGGTGACTACATATGCAATAAGACTATGGAGAAAATTACAGAAAAATAACACAGATTATTGTTATTTAAGCTACCAACAGTAGTCAGCTAGTTATTGATATAATCACTGCATGGTTTAGATTTTTGTTGTATCTTGAAGGCTGTTTACAGAAATGGCTAAATTTGTGCGATAGCTGCAAAGGAATGTGACATTTTATCAGCTGGGCTCTATAATTTCTTTCTGTTTTTAAAACCAGTATGTTATTTTTTTTTCTGCCCTCTTTTTCTGCCTGTGCACCCTCTCAATGACAAACTGTGTGTCTTAGGACATGGCTTAACTTTTTCTGTTGCAGGATGAACTTTTTTTTTTTTTTTTGAGAAAGGAGAACCAATATCTAATATGACGAGTTAGTCTCTTTTCCTTACCACTCTCTCCAGGAATATGGAAAAAATATCAGCATACACAGAGTTCAATTTCTCAGTTGAGACATTCTCTCTCTTGTGCCTGTGTGTCTAAAATATATAAATGGAGAGAGAGAGAGAGAAGGAGAGAGAGATTTCTATATTTGTCTATAGAAAATTCCCTGTTCCTCCTCTCCCCGTCCCCCAGATAATTTGTCAAGCCAACTGAACAATCTATATAGTTCATTTCAAATGCTCAGGAAATAATACAGTAAGTCCCAAACCAAGAGCATGCAAAAAATTGGCTATATTCCATTTTTCAGTAGCTAATTCAGATACATTTTATTGAGTGAGCAAGAAAGAATCTTTGGAATTTGTGAAATACAGTAATTGAAAGGTTTAAGTAGGGGAAAGATTTATCTCAGCTTAGTTTTTCTAGGATTACAGTTCTTTGGTTGTGCTTCTGCTTTTAATCTTGTTTCTCTGCTTTGGGGGGAGCAGGAAGGAAAGGAAGGGTCAGCTGCTCACACAGCCGAGCCGGGGAAGGAGCTGTGCCAGAGCTCTTTTTTTCCCTAAGAGCGTGATTAGTACAGTTCTGATGACTTAGCTTAGGTGTTCTCTACCCTGGGGAGGAAATCTCGGGTTCCATGTGGAAACATCATCCCTTCTTACAACAACGTGATCTCCCATATTGTAATATAGACGTCGTTGTTTGTTTGGGTTTTTAGTGGAGACACCAAATCAGTGTACAGGTTGATAATGCAATCCTTTTGCACAGGATATTCTCTTTGGAAAGGCAGGGTGTGCCAGCGGTAGCTGCTCTGATGCATACAGTAGAGAAAAATGTGTAGTGTGTGTCTGGTACGATGGGAAAAAGGGAGAGAGTGGATGAGCTCTGCTAAAAGCTCCCTGCTCTTAATCCTGGGCCATGTCAGGAGCATTCTAAAGCAGTTTATCTTCATATGTCGTCTTGTATATAAGAAACAACACTAAACCCACCAAAACTCATTTCATATGTAGCTTTTTCCACAGCCTTCAGATCAAAGTTATTTTCTTCAGGCTGGACTAAATTATACACGGGTCCCAGGAGTGAAGGACACTGAATTAATGCACTATGTCAACCAGTCCTGGCTATAGAATATTTTTACTGAAGTGTGAGACGCAACATCTCTTTACTATTTCATTAAAAATTAATGTGCAGATTGCCAAAAAGCATAAATAACATAAACAGTTTTTGAGAAAGCTTTGTATACTATGGACACATGTTAGGGATTTTTTTTTTCTCTTGAGTATCAGATTACTTCTATATATACATTTAATCAGTATTTGTTCTCATTTAGCTAATTAGCAGAGGTACTCTAATCTGAGTAAAGCAACTGTTCATAGCTATCCTACAAGGGTAGATTTTGAAATAAGTGCTTTAAAAGGAAAGTAGTATTCCTGGTTCCAAGCTGGAGCATTGTACTACTGGCCCATATAAATTTGCTTTTTCACTCCTGTTAGTTGAATGTAATGGGTCAAACCTGACTATAGTTATTCGAAACTTATTGAAAATTGAGCTTTACCTTCATATTTTTAAAGCAAATAGAGTTGGCTAGATGAATCTCTGGAATAAACTTTTTTGTTGCTATACATAAAGCTGTGAAATACATACCTACTTTTTTTTTAGATATGATGAGTGAAAAAATATGTTAAAATTATATTATGGTGGAATTTATACAGAGTGCTATTGCTGTTAGTAGAAGGGAAATATATTTTAAATAATGCTTGCTGTCTAACTTGGTCTTGTTTTACAGCAAGGTGATTTTCTAACATTTTGGAACAACTTGATGTAAAAATAACTCAGCATCAGTTAAATCTGTATTTATTGTGCACCCGCTTTGTTCAAATAAAGTATGTCCCTGTATGGCAGTTTTAACCCCATTTATCCTCATGCACAAGTGCTCACCTGTTATTTACTCGCATAAGAGAAGGTCGATACTGCAGAACAAGGGGAGTGCTCTGTTGTGACATAAAACATACATATTCATTAGCTCTGCTGTCCCTTTGGACACGTGTGGTACGTCCTCATGATCTTTATTTGGCAAAAGGAAGTGAGCTTAAGAAGGAAATTGTCTTAATGGATTTATGATACATGAAAAAAGGGTTTTAAAAAAGCTTTATTAGTGGCAAGAAACCAAAGCAATAATTCTAAGTGTGAATGAAAGAGTAAAAGGAAACCATTTGCTAAAAGATGATTAGCAACAGAAACGGAAAATTAACAGAATCCAATATTCAAAAATTATAATTTTCAGATATTAAAGTTTTTGGGTTTTTTTTTCCTAGAAGCTCTTGGGTCAAGATACGAATGTTCCATAACAGGCTCCCTAGTCCTGAAAATTTATTCCTTTTGCCTCTCACTTACTTGCTAAAAAACAAGTTCAGGGTTTTGTGTTTCACCTGCTTCAGCTGATTACGTGAGAAACACAATAAAGCATGAAGGTATTTTGTCTGCTCTGCTTTTAAGGATTTGTGTTATGCTCTTTCAAGGTAAATGTGCTTCAAACTCCACTTCTTGAAGAAAAACCAAATAAAAGGCTACTTCTGCTATTTTGTTGCCTAAAAAGAGAGTATGCGTTTTGCTGCACTTCTAAAAGCTTCAGTTGGGTTTGTTTGAGTCTTGAAATAAGCACTTCAGTGGGAACACAGTCACACTCCAGGTCTAAAATATTTTGCATTTTCAAATATGCATAAATACTTGTGCGAAGTGGCCAAACTCTGAATTTATTCATTATTATATTTTATCATGTGAATATTCTAATTCTTAGAAGCATTAGGTATCCTACAGCAGTTACACTGATTTTCATGTTTATATAGGCATAAATTGCAAATTATGTGGTATATTAAATCTTTTAAAAATACATTATAGCTGTAAGTATGTGTTCAGTGGACTGCAAACAGTAATCCTTTTCATGTAAGTTATGCCTACATTTGTTTACAGCTATTGTTTTTCTGAGTATTCTCAGAAATTATGATGATCTTACTAATTTGGCACTGACAAAGCATGCTAGGTCCATTAAAGACATGGTACGGTTCAGAGCTACTTGACAAAAACAGCTTAAAAATGTAAATCCTGGCAAGAGGAAGCATCATAATAGAGTAAAAGAAAATTCAATTATTGTTTTCGTTAGTGTGTTTTCTAGTTGGTTTAGAAAAGTGTTATGAGCAAATTAGTAGGTTGAGGGCAAACTGACATAATAAAATATTTCAAAGATAAACTGCATTTAATCACAAATATGACCAATCCTTTACGTAGACAGGTTCCAAGTCACGTGTGCATAAATGGTTTTATTTTATGGTACGTGGTGACTGTGCATCAGTGTGATGACACGGCAAGGATGTTTTTGTGTCAGGGACTGCTGCTGCAGAGAAACCAACACCACCGAGGTGGGCAGCGGGCTGGGAGGTCCCAGGAGCGCCTCAGTGATAGCTCCAGTCCCTGCCAGCCACATCTGCGGGCTGCTGCCAGGCTGGCCTCCACATCCAGCCTGCTTCTGCTGGCAAAATATTCCCTGGCATCTCTGGACATATTTTCCCTTTGCTTACTTGACTATTATTTCTTCTTATTTCTGTTTTTTAAGGCCTTTGAAGCTAATGGATCTTCTAAAGGTTGTTCAGCCAGAAGTGTCTTTGTAACTATCAAAGGTTGCTTTACGTAAATGACAGGGAGGGAGGGGCTTGTGGGAAGAGAACTCATTTGCTGTAGATGTATTGCAATTTGCTGTTGTAAGGTGTGAAAGTGTGATTTTAAAATAATAATCATTTGACAGTATTTAAGTTAGATAATTGAGGTATATCAGTTTGGAACTCGTTTTTAATTTCATAATTTAGTTTTTAATGGTTCCAGGCTCACATAAAATATGTTGCATTTTTCTTACTTCTTTCATCTTTAAGTGTTGTTGACATATATGTGATCCTCCATATTACTCATGATTTAAGTGTTTTGTTTTAAAGATTGAAATGCTTTCACTATCCTTGCTAGATGGAAATCATATTGTAAATACCCTACCAAACAGCTTGCTCCCACTGATGTGTGGGGCATGCATATATACTAAGAACAGACCCCTACCAAGAAAATGCTGAGAGCACTTTCCAGGCCTGTTATTGTGAGTTTGTAGCTGCCACTTACTGAAAAAAGCTTACAAAGTTGGGACTGTACAGCTGGGCATCTCAGTTGGAGGCTCATCCTCCCACCGAGTCCTTTGACGTCAAAGGAGTTCCTCATGGACTAGAGCAGAGGTCTTCACTGAGTAATTAGAAAATAAATGTGGGAATCATTTTCTTTCCTTTTTTTTTTTTCCCTTGCAAAACATAATTAGCTCAATCCACTCTTCAAAATCCCTCCTGTTTCCAATTAAGAGAGATCAGTTGCACTATCTTCAAACAGCTGAAATTATGCTTATTAATAAAAAATTCAGTGTAAAAGAACTGTTTTATCTTGAATTAATTTTTATTATTATGGGACATATGACAGTATACAGTCTTATAAAATATTATCAGATTTAGTACAAATCCAGGGAGCTGTGTGTCCTACATCTTGAACAGCGGTTACAGCATGACTCATTTATTCAGCTCTGCCCCATACTTGAGAAGGACTTTAAAATGTGACTTTATGGCCTGATCCTCAAGGTATTAACACCTTCAGCCCTCACCGAAGTAAGGGGTTTGAGGTATACTGGCATGTTCCCAATGAAACATCTATTCAAGTCAGTAGCTCTTTTGGCAGTGCCAATCTCTGCATGTCCACAGGAAACAAACCCTTGGGTAAAATCATTGTCGTCTGTTGTGTAAATACTCAGTATCTTGAATAACAGGGGACAGGGCTGAGAGTAGTAGTTCAGTGGGCAGGGAGAGTTTTTGGGGTCCTAGGCTAAATGTGTAGGCAATCCAAAGTGATGAAGTTCACATGCACTTTCAAGTCTAGAGGGAAATGGTTGGTGGTACTTAGAGCTGTGGCTTTGGAGTTGTTTCCTACCTTGCAGCAGTGTGCTCCTACCCATCTGCTATGGACAACACTTAGCAGAAGCATCCATTTGCTTTCACCCCTGGTGCAGTGCAGCCCTTTTCAACAGTGCATTAGGCAGTTCCTTGGGTCATATTTAACAACAGGCCTAAAGTGAAGAACCTGCTTGAGCTCCTGACACTTGCAAAGAAAGCTGCTGATTTGTGCTAGGTAGGACCTATGCACTGCAGGGGTGAACGGGGCAGGAAAAGAGAGACCACAAGAAGAGAAGAATTATTTTCTTTTGCCTCAGGTATGTTGAAGGAACAGTTGAAGGCCCCTGATCCAAACTGAAACTTTGGTAGTTGGTTGAGAGGGTTGGTGTACTGCCCTGCTTCTAGTGCCTTGTGCACAGCAGCTCTGGGACATTTAGGTTTTTTTCACCAGCATCTGTAGAAGTGCAGTGCAATCTCTTCCAGTATCTTCAAAAATCCACAGCTGCATATGATTTAATTTTAGTTTGATTATTTTAGTAGAGTTGTGAATAAATTAAAGGTTTACTAAAGTCCCGGTATCCTTTCTCTAAAGCGCATTGTTGTTGCTAGGCAAGTTGGTGATTTGGTACCCAAATTCCCTCGCCCCTGCGGTCCAGCCCTGGCTAGCAATGGACCTCGGGGGGAAATCTGGACTAGGATGAAGATAAAAGACAAAAAGGTGCTCTTAATCCTCATGGAACACAGTCCCACAGTTTTAATGTAGAACCTACACCATGGAGCCCAAGAGGAGAAAGAGGTGGAGACCCTCCTGTGCACGGAGTTTTAAGCCCTAGGGAAGAGGGGGAGGGAAGGGGGTCTGTTGATCAATGGGGACTGACCCAGGGGGAGGTGAGACATAGAGGGTATCAGGTGAGGGAGATGCAAAGGTTCATGGGAAGGTGCAACCAATATTTTGTGTATGTATATAACAAAAACACCCAGTGCAATATAACAAAATGAACTAACTACTTAGTAGTGCAATACAACAAATTGGGACACTGTAAATCATTTGTGGTGGTTTTACCCAGTGTGGTCCTATTTCTGGACCATGTTCCCATGCCTGTTTTCAACAGAAATCCTTGTATTTAAATTGAAAGCAAAGGCTAGTTATTTATCTTTTTTGACAGATACAATCCTGTAAGGGGATGAGAAGTTTTGACCTGGTGCTGAGGGCACCAGCACTAGGGGGTTCTTTGTATGCACAAACTCATCTTCCCTCCCAGCAGGATCAGGCCCTGTTGGACAGTGAGGATGTGTAGGATTTTGCTTGTTCCTTTTTGCATTCAGATAGCAATGTTAGTTTTTTGTAACTCTGGCGTTATTTTATTTTTGTTTGGTTTTTTATTTGTTTTTAATTTGAATTCATACATCTGAATATCTAAGTAGCTTTTGGCCATATGGAACTATTATATGCGCAACAGATGAAGTATTGTGTATTAAATTTTCCGTTTTCAGGCTAAGTGCACAATGTTAGAATGGGAAATATGGTCAAACACTTAGTTTGAAGTAATTCCGTAATGAAATTGTTGACTATAATTACTTTAAATGTAATCCAGATAGATCCAACTGTAAGAATTACGGAACAGGGATGTATAGCAAGGCTGTCAGGACAAGGGAAAATAGATACTGCTAAAATAGCCTCACTGCCTCTCTATATAATGTATTAAATTTATCTTAAAAGCAATTCTCTGATAAGTACATACCTGTACTTAAAGAAGAGAATCCTTTCCTTTTGCCTTTCACGGCCCATACCAGCACACTTTACACAGTTCAAAAATGTCGATAGTTCAGAGGATTCCTAAGTTAGCAAAGATTATTTTTTTAAAATACATTCAGCCTTGTGTTCCTTCTGGATTTTCAGAACATTATTAACCAAATGCACTATCTGCAGGACTGTGGTTTATTTCAGAGTTTAAATTACACTAAAATAAAAAAAATGCAACCTCTAAATATGCCCTGATTTACCTGATTTTACATGTTTATATCAGCATTTGGATTCTTAACAAAAGAAATGCAGAAATATGTATCAGCTCAAACAAAAAAATAATTAATAAAATACAATTTGAAATATGGAGAGGAAGTGGCTACAAACATTAAGCAATTTGGGGCTGAGGATGGGCAAAGGGAAGGGAAATGTTTGCATAATTAAAAAGCACAACAGCTGCTGCTTCTTTTTTTTTCTCCCAAATCAGACATTTGACTTTTGTCAAACAATTTGTGAACTATTATCAAATAGAGGCAAACCTAGCAAAAGTTTTCTGCTTTTTCAATTAATATCAAATTGAGGAAATGGCTCTTTGTGCCCCCCAGTCCAGACCATTCCAGTAGACTTCATGTAAATTCAGATTTCTTCACTGCTTACTAATGCAAAAAATATGCCTATGGTTAGCTATTAACCTATGCTTCCAAATAACACTAATGATTGCGATGTGCTGGAATAAATGCTCATGTTTCAAGGGATGAGAACAGTCCTGTTCTCTTAAGCTTATCTAATCAAAGCCTAATCCTGCCTTTACAGCCTTTGTTAAATGCACTGGTATTTAATATGCATCAATAAATAAACTTTCAATTATTGTTCAGTGAGCATATCCAAAGATAGCATGACAGTGTGAAACTACTGGTCTATCTAGCAATTATTCTAAGTAAAGAATGCCGATGATGGGATTTTTCCCTCCTCTTACAATGGATAATTTAGATTTTCTGACATTCTTTTGCAGCCTTATAATAAGGAAAAGAAATTAATCTAGACGAATAAAATTCAAAGAATTGAATTTTTGCACAATCAAATTACATCTCCCCACTGTGTCTATAAATTTAATTATTTTATTTTAAAAACACATGATCCATTCTAAATAAAAAAGACCAACTGATGAATTTTTTTAAGTATTTGTGTAAGGTATTTTGAAAAGCTTACAGAGTAGGTAGTGTGCGATGTTGTTGAGCTCTGACCCAGTGCATTCTTTTATCTCTTTAAATTGAATAGGCTTTCTTTTAGAAGCAGTTTAAAACAATGTGCCAAAAACATATTCATTAGCTACAGTACAAATACAGCCCATCAGCTTCTCTGCTCCATCCATGTCTATTTTGCCTTCTTTTTCCAAAGTTTCACTGCTGCTTTAGTGCTTTCTTTTCAAAGAGTCTTTCCCATGGCATCTGTTCATTAGTATCTAGTGAAACATCAACCTACTCAAGTTTTTCTGCAGCGCTGTAACAGAAGCTTTCAGTGTTTTGGTAACCTTATAAGCAAAACATTGCAGAACACAGGCTTTGTTTGTTTGTTGGTTCTGTTTGACTTTTTTTTTTTTTAATGAGGCAGTGAACTTGTATGCTGTCATGCAGTTCTACGTTACAGGAACATTAATATTTTTGGCTTTTAAAAAAGCTTGTGGTATTTTTCATTACATTAGAATAATTTCAGATACTGATTACTGGCGATTGGCTCTTGGTGATTTGTTCTTCAGATTTCTAGTAGAATTTAACAAAGTGTGACTTCTGGAAACTTCTCATAGTTTCTCATTAAAATTGTATTTTTTAAAATGCAATTATTTGAATACATGATTTCTATAATTTCTCCCAATTTCGTGATATACTTACTCCTTCTGAAAGGTAATGGTTGAAACATCAGAAGCAATTAGCAAAAAATATTATATTAATGCTAAATGATAGAAATAAATCTGACAAAACCTCAGTCTCAAAGCTGCATTTGTCAAAAGCACTTCTCTGAATTAACTTTTCTAAGATAACTGTATAATTGTTAACAGACATTTTTATCAAGTTGTCAAAGTGTTTGAAAAATGAGAGAGAGAGAATACTCAGGAAGAAAAAAATCCGCAAGTAATCAATGGCATGCTCAGGGGGAGTGAGGTTTGCAGTAGTTGTACTAATAAAATATAGGGCTCAATTAGAGGTACTTTGCCATTTTCAGCCTAAATTTAAATGATTTGGTGATTTGCAAATACATGAATCCAAAAAAGAAAAAAAAAAAAGAATCCAAATGCAAATGAGTGCAACCACAATAAAATATAATTGCAAATGAATCTGTTGCTTTATTCATTTATTGTGTAATTACTGCAATCCTTCCCACCTTGTTTTCAGTATTTCTTAATCATTAAGTCAGAAGCATGACAGCAGTGCCAGCCCTGGCATGATTCTCTTTGACTAAAACCTTGTAAATTAACACAATTAGCACAGCATCATCCTGCTAATTAACTTCCAGTGTCTGGTGCAGTGGTTTTGCAAACAAGGAAGAGGGAGTCAGAAGGGAATAAACATGCCATTCTGTTACCAAACTGTGTGCTGTGTTAGGTTTAGCTCAGCGAGGCTAAGCTGGCCATGTCAGATGCCAGAGTCAGGCAATGAAGAGCTAAAGGGGTTGGGGAGAGAAACAGGAGGGGGTAGAAGCTGTCAAAATAGACTGCAGTAATTCAGAGGGGAGCTAGTGCCACAGATGCTTCATTTCGACTAGGCCTCCTCCTTATCAGGGAATCTGTGCCAGAGGGCACAAGACTGTTTGCAAAAATCACTTTTGGTAATACGAGAGAGATTAAGGAGGTCTATTTGATACAGCTGTACAAAACCCAGCAATGTGTCTACCATGCATAGGTACGAGTTGGAGGGGGTTACCTAACGCTTGTAAATAGCTCTTACCTATTGCAGTGGATTACGAAGAGGAGGGATAATTCATATCACATTATTAAAAGATTAATTACTTTAAAATGACATTTGCATTTTTTTTTTTTAATGATAGGTTTGATTTTGGTTTTGTATTGTTTGTTTCGGGGTTTTTTTATTGCTAGCTCTGGAAGCCACAGAACTTTTAGGGACTTGGCTTCATTTCTTTTTCCTTTTCTTCATCCTTATTTTTCCTTTATTTTTTTTTCTTTAACCCTCTTTCTTTGTACCCTGGAGGCTGTGAAGCAGAGGGGGGGAAGAGAAAGCAAGCAAGGAGACCGACAGACAAGTCATGCTTGTTTTTTTTTTCCAGACCCTCAACAACAGAACTGAGAGGCAGAAAGGAGCCAGTTGTAATTCATACCGAGTTGTAGGCTTTGTGTGATGAAAGCGACAGAGCGCTGCCTGGGAGATTGCTTTGCTGCACTCCACGAAGCAGATTTGAAACTGTCGTGGACCACTTTAGATGAGAGTTGGATTATGGAATGACCTGCTATGTCTGTGTCATATTGTTCTGTGCAGGGTGCATTATACTCTGCTAACTAGGTGTTCAGTACCAAATAAGAGAGGTATCCTAGATGTGATCTGTCAGCTGTGTCTCATATTTTTATATTGGTTAAAATATAAAACTGAAACAGTGATGAAAGGGGACAGAGCAGTTGGATGGCTTGTATGTTTACGGTAAATCTCCACTCTGAGTATTTAAAATATACTGAATTTTATTTAATTACTTTGAGAGCCATAGCATTACCTGTATTTTTTAAACAAAAAATTAACCCCCTTCTGAATTGGCAAAAAAATTGTCTATGTGTGTATGTGCCTGTAACAAAACAACCATACCGCTTCTTAAGGGTACGTTTTCTTTCCTTAAGGACTTGTGATGTTAAGTACGGTGTTTCAGAGAGCTGAAGAAGTTCACAGACTGTATGTTTGAGAACTCATTTGAAAACATAAGGAAAAAGCTGAGGTCACTGTTAACTTTGTTGTTTCCTACTGCCCTAGGCTTGAAGATGCAGTGGACGCCGGAGCATGCCCAGTGGCCAGAGCAGCACTTCGACATCACTTCAACCACGCGGTCCCCAGCCCACAAGGTGGAAGCCTACCGGGGGCACCTGCAGCGCACATACCAGTACGCCTGGGCCAACGACGACATCTCGGCTCTGACTGCCTCCAACCTTCTGAAAAAGTATGCAGAAAAATATTCCGGGATTTTAGAAGGCCCGGCTGAGCGACCCATTCTCAGCAATTACTCTGAAGCTCCCTCGGGGCTGGTGAATGGGCGGAAGAATGAAAGTGAGCCTTGGCAGCCATCCTTGAACTCGGAGAGCGTGTATCCCATGAACTGTGTCCCAGATGTCATCACCGCCAGCAAGGCTGGGGTAAGTGCAGCCCTCCCTCCCGCAGATGTCTCAGCCAGCATCGGGAGCTCTCCTGGGGTGGCCAGTAACCTGGCTGAACCCAGTTACTCCAGCAGCACCTGTGGAAGTCACACCGTTCCCAGTCTTCATTCAGGGCTCCCATCTCAGGAATATGCCACAGGATACAACGGCTCATATTTGCATACCAGTTACAGTGGCCAGCCAGCACCTGCACTTCCATCCCCTCATCCATCCCCCCTGCACAGCTCGGGACTTCTACAGCCCCCACCGCCGCCACCACCACCAGCCCTCGTCCCTGGCTACAACGGGACTTCCAATCTCTCCAGTTACAGCTACCCTTCTGCCAGTTACCCTCCTCAAACTGCTGTTGGCCCTGGGTACAGCCCTGGGGGTGCCCCGCCACCCTCGGCTTACCTGCCTTCAGGAATCCCTGCTCCAACCCCTCTGCCCCCAACCACTGTCCCCAGCTACTCCTACCAGGGCCACGGTCTGACGCCAATCGCGCCGTCTGCCCTGACAAACAGTTCAGCCAGCTCTCTCAAAAGGAAAGCTTTCTACATGGCAGGGCAAGGAGAAATGGACTCCAGTTATGGAAATTACAGCTATGGCCAACAGAGATCTACACAGAGTCCAATGTATCGAATGCCAGACAACAGCATTTCAAATGCAAACAGAGGGAACGGTTTTGACAGAAGTGCTGAAACATCATCCTTAGCATTTAAGCCAACAAAGCAGCTAATGTCCTCTGAACAGCAAAGGAAATTCAGTAGCCAGTCCAGTAGGGCTCTAACACCCCCATCCTATAGTACTACTAAAAATTCACTGGGTTCGAGATCGAGTGACTCGTTTGGGAAGTATAGCTCCCCAGTAATGAATGAGCACGGTGACGAGCACAGGCAGCTCCTCCCTCACCCAATGCAAGGCCCGGGACTTCGTGCAGCTACCTCATCCAACCACTCTGTGGACGAGCAACTGAAGAATACTGACACACACCTCATTGACCTTGTTACCAATGAGATTATCAACCAAGGACCTCCCGTGGACTGGAGCGACATTGCTGGCCTAGATCTAGTAAAGGCCGTCATTAAGGAGGAGGTTTTATGGCCAGTATTGAGGTCAGATGCATTCAATGGACTGACTGCTCTACCTCGGAGCATCCTTTTATTTGGACCTCGGGGAACAGGCAAAACATTAATGGGCAGATGTATAGCTAGTCAGCTGGGGGCCACGTTTTTCAAAATCACTGGCTCTGGCCTTGTCACAAAGTGGTTAGGGGAAGGAGAAAAAATTGTCCATGCCTCCTTCCTCGTGGCAAGGTGTCGCCAACCCTCGGTGATTTTTGTTAGTGACATTGACATGCTCCTTTCCTCTCAAGTGAGTGAAGAACATAGTCCAGTAAGTCGGATGAGAACCGAGTTCCTTATGCAGCTGGACACTGTACTGACTTCTGCTGAGGACCAAATAGTAGTAATTTGCGCCACGAGTAAACCAGAAGAAATTGATGAATCTCTTCGAAGGTACTTCATGAAACGACTTTTAATCCCACTTCCTGACAGCACAGCGAGACACCAGATAATAGTACAACTGCTCTCACAGCACAATTACTGTCTCAATGACAAGGAGGTTGCACTGCTTGTCCAGCGCACAGAAGGCTTTTCTGGACTAGATGTGGCTCACTTGTGTCAGGAAGCCGTGGTGGGCCCACTCCATGCCATGCCAGCCACAGACCTTTCAGCCATTATGCCCAGCCAGTTGAGGCCAGTTACATATCAAGACTTTGAAAATGCTTTCTGCAAGATACAGCCTAGCATATCTCAAAAAGAGCTTGATACATACGTTGAATGGAACAAAATGTTTGGTTGCAGTCAGTGATGCTACTTAAAAAAAATGTAATGAATGTTGGCACACACAGAATCTGCTACATAGGGGTAGAGAACCCTTTTCAGTAGTGTTAAAATTGCAAAGGGTACTGGGAAGACTACGATTTACCTTGTCTCTAAAGAGCCAGGGTATACTTGAAGGAAAAGTGCATCAAACAAGAGCTGCTGATCTGAAAAAGCCACACATGACAGAAAGCGCATGTTGATGCTCAGTTCTGTTCAAGCTAGACAATACTCACCAAGGAGCAAGGTGCAAGTGGGTTGATTTCAGAAGGACATGAACCCTGTGTGTTGATTCCATTCTGCTGTTCTTGAGATTTAGTTGCTGTCAAGTGCCTGAAGTGGTGCTTTATTTTTTGTTTGCCTCACAATTACATTGGTGGCATGTGCTAATAAAAAGAGCTTTAACTTCAAACATTATTGGACTAAAGAGATGAACGGTTATGTTGCGACAGAGAGCCAGATTTTTTGCTAATCTAAGAGCAACAGTATTCCTCAATCCTGTCTGTTCTGTGGTGTTAAACTAAGAACAGGTAAAACAGGGTAATGGTAATCTGGACCTTAATTTCTGCAGTTCATTTCTTTTAATGTTCTGTCTGCAAAAACTCAGGAAAGTGATTGTGATTTGTACAGTACCTCAAAGGAATGTGTTGAAAGCACTATGTACTGCTGAGAGTTATAGGCTAGGCTTCAATGTTACTTTATATTAAATATGTATGTTTACCTCAACAATTGGAATATGGCAAGGAAAATTACTTTGAATGTATCCAGGAAAAAACTAAAGCGTGATATGACTGAAGCTTTACAGTTTTTAAAAATAGAAACAGAAGCATTTCCCAGTGTTCAGGAATGGTTCTCTTGCCAATTTCTCACATTAAACCAGAGCAGAATGATTTTTCTTGTTGGTAAGCTGTAAGAGTTTTCAGCATATTGCTCCTTGATAATAAGGTGATACAGTCTTTAGAAGATGCATAGATGAATGAAAGAGCCACTTAATCGGTTTATGTTAGCATCTGAAACAGTCAAATGTAAGATTTGGTAGGATTCTGAAAGGCAAATTACCTTAAGCTGTGACGACTGGCCTTCGTTGCATGGCTCTAGTCATAGTTTTGAGGCTATTTTGGTGAAGCTGTAGGGAGTGGAATCAGTGTAGGTCGCTGGCAGAGCTAGGGGTTGCAGAGCTGTTTATAGCAGTGCAGTGGACTGTGACCAAACAAACAGTACAAATAACAAAGCAAAACGGAACCCTCAAAGTACATTTACTTCCCGTCCCAAACTGTAAAGTTGAGTTTTTGTTGTGTACGTATGGCTTCATTGTCCTTAATGCAATCTTCATTTAGCATCCATTAGAAATCTTTCAGGCTGGAGTGTGCCCATCATTATTTCTACCTCGGTTTTGTTACATTTCTCTTGGAAAGCAAAGTAAAGAATAGGGCAAAAACCACCACCAACACAAGTCAGATTACATTAGGAATGCAAACCTGCTAAACAAGTTTCAGAGAGCTGCTGCTTTTCCCCTGAAGTCAAGTTTTTCTCTGTGTTAGTGCTCTTTCCCCCCTCCTTTTTCCTCCCCCAAATATACATATTCTGGTGTCTTCCTTCTGGAAAGACTAGCTGGCATTTGTGGCATTTTGCTCAGTTCTCCCCCACGCCAGCCCCCCCTGTCTTTTTATCCTTTAATGCTTTCTGTGCAACTCTTTTGGTGACAGCTGACTGATGTTGGGTAATGTCTCTGAGCAAGAGCAGTGCGTGTTGCAGCTGCCCAAAGCCTCTGCCATCACATGAACAAAACAGCCTTGCTTTTTGAATGTATTTTTTTGTTTGTTTACTTTAAGGAAACAGTAACAAAACTGTTGCAAAGCACTGGCATTTAATGTTTCTCTTAAGTAATGTACGTCAAGACCATTAAATAAATGCACTGAAAAGCCCCAAGAAGAGAGATACCAATCTGTTACTAGGTCATGTTTGTCTTCTCAAAAATTGTACAGACCTTGTCCGTTTTGTTAAATCAATGGAGACATTGAGCGTTCAGAAAGCTAATGAGGGATTTTGTGATATTGCTGGAAATTTATGACTCTTGATTATTACTTTTCTTTATTTTTCTTTTAATATATATATATATATATATTTAGATAGAACATGCTAAAAAAACAGAGCAAATAAACCAAAATCTAATTTAAGATGGATTCCTGGCAAACATTTTGTCTATCTAAAACTTTATGTTTTAAGCATAAAAGTACCATTTTAAAAACAGTGCCTTTCATTAAGGATATAGAAAGTAAGACTTAAGTACATCACCTGCTTTTCTTCCTTTTTTTTTCTTTTTCTTTTCAACAGCAATTACAGTCTATGATCCTTTTTATGACCCAGTCTTTCTGCTTCCCCAAACCTCCACAGGCTGCTTCTTCACCCCAGTCATTCCACCATCCTCGTATTTGGGAGATGCTGATGTCCCCATTAGCTGTAGGTTCACAGTGATCACCCTGGCAAGTACACTGTTGCAGATTGCTGACCCAATTTCTCTTAGACATCGCCTTTCATATCTGCTGTTGAGCTGTGCTCATTTAAAAGGCTCAGACAAGTTTTGATAAACTCTTTCTCCCAACTATACTCCTAAAAGGTTTTTTTGTTTTTTGTTTTTTTATTTTTTTTTCAGCTTGTAAAATGAAAACTATGTACTGAGTGTTTTTTCCCCGCTCTTTTTATCTTGTAGCAAAACCAAAAGCAAACAAAATTATAGACAGTCCCTTTGGCTTCCAGCTTTAAGTCATTCTCTTTAAAAAGTCACTCGGGGAAATGGATTTTTCAAATGTTAACCAAAGTGAGAAGCAGGCAGAAACTGAAATGGTGTGAAAGATGCAGGTTCCACACACACATGCTCACGTTCTCCAGGTCTCAATTCAGCTTTGGGGCAGCAGAAGTGGAAAACTTCATCCTGTTACAGCTGTTGTAAGGGTAGGGAAACAGAGCCAGATTGTTACCCAGATATTTTCTTATCAGCAGCTGTTCTTAGTATAGATTTGGGAGGGTCCCTGATGAATTTGGTGAGAACTTGGCCAGGAACTGCAAACAGCAGGCACGTCAACCCTTCTCCAACTTGGTTTCTGGCCACTCCTTTGATGGAATTCAGGCTGGAGCTGGCTAAATCCTCTGCTATGTCCTGTTCTTCTTATTGCTTTCCTTCCTTCTCCCACATTCAGCCCATTTTGTCCCTAGTGAGCAGGTTTTGGCAGGCTGCTGGTCCTTCACCTTTCTCAGCAGCCTTCTAGTCAAAGAGTGTCCGGGAAGGCTGAAGCATGATCCTGAACTTGAATGGGTTCCAAAGGGTAGGATTGGTTTTGAGAAGAGAGACAAAATATGTTTTAATGGTGTTTTCAGGATGAAATACTTGCTGGT